>NC_134487.1:6234724-6310607 GCF_040206685.1 Ascaphus truei
ATAAGAATAACGCACATTTTTTTTAGAGTCAAGACCAAAAGGGAAATGCCAGTGAAAGTGTCACAAACTACAACAACTCAATGAGGGGGCCAGACCGTGGGAGCCTGTTCCAGGGACCCAACAATGGTCATCAAGAAACTGTGGCAGATGTCCCAGTTGAGTAGGCACTAAGGAATGGAAAGGTTACAGTTTGCCTCCTGGATATATCTTCCAAGTAACCACTATGAGCAAAGAATCTTTCATCTGGCACTTCCAAGGAGAAAGAACCGCTGAGAGCAGTGCCCGTTAATGACTAAACCTCAGAGCATCCAGTGGGTTTCAAATACTATTAACTGATATGTCAGGGTGAATATACAAGTATTTAATGAAGACCTCACTTTCTCTTCCCATTGTTCTGAGGAACATCTCTAGAGAAATAAACGGTGGCACCGCGCATCTCTTTGTAATTACTTCTTAATATTAAAAATGCTCTCTGCTTGATCCAGATTCCTGACTAGGTGTGAAATATGTTTTTTGTCTTTTGGTTGACTTCAATAGCCCCTAACAGTCAGGCCTGTGACCTTAAGCACCCTACTATTATTTCATTTTTTTAATTGTGTTT
Source organism: Ascaphus truei (assembly GCF_040206685.1). Classification (NCBI taxonomy): domain Eukaryota; kingdom Metazoa; phylum Chordata; class Amphibia; order Anura; family Ascaphidae; genus Ascaphus; species Ascaphus truei. The sequence continues at coordinate 6,235,326 of NC_134487.1, forward strand.
TCTATGTTTGAGGGTGCACAGCGGTCCAAATCTTACTTAAGTATCCCAATATTGAGAACACCTTTTAGGAATAACCACAGATTAGAAGGTCTTCAAAGCATGATGATGTCCAAAGAGCATATGCTATGGCAGATTCCGGTGTGCCCAACTGCCACACTGCAGTGGCTTTTCCACATCGGTAGGTCATCACAGATCAACGTATCTGCTCAAGGGAGAAATGGTCCTAATAGAACAACTTTTCTGAACCTCAATACCAGGAGAAGTAAGTGTTGCACAAACCCTGGGTACAGTGAGAACCGTGAGATCTCCACTATGGCTCACGAATCTGGGTGACAGACTGAAAATTGGTTCTCGGAATTGTGTACTAGAAGAGTTATTCCTGGTGAGAAATGATCAAATGCTTAAAGGTTAAAAAACAGAGCTGGAAATGAAGGGGCCTTAATCTGTCTCTACAAGTGTGAGGACACAGAGAACCAGCTAAACAGATAAAGCCGTGTTCAAAGATGGAGACTCTGACAAACTGATAACGTCCATAAACTTACTGAGTACTAAACTTAACCAGCAGCAGTTTAAACTGTTAGAAATCCTTAAACAATCCCCATGATATGTTCTCTAGTCACAGAGGAGATTATGTTACACCAGCAGCATCTACCAGCAAATTGCAATCGGACATTATCCTCCAGTACGAGAGAGGTAGTGAAATATTCCCATGGTTTTGTAACCGAGAACAATAATGTACAAACGTTCCCCATGGAGAGATCTGCAATCAAGGAACTGCGAAACCGCCACAACGTCACCATCTTTTTATTCGTGTTTTGGGAACATACTGGGAATGTTTTCTCTACACAGCAACACAGAGAAATTCGTAGACCCAGATATACAGATGGACACAAACACACACACACCCCACGTGTACTGAACCCTGCCAGTGGGATTAAAGACTAGGGTTGTTGGTCTGGAGATGTAATTCTCGCTTTGGGTGTGAGAGGCTCCGGGGCCCAGTCCTGTCCCACGGCTCTGATCTCTGTTTATTAATCTCAATAAAACAGTTGGTTTTAGAGCAATATGTCATCAAAACAGAAACCTGTCAGGTGACTTTACAATGGTATATAAGATGCAGAATGGGAAAATAATTACTAAACAGTTTCAATACCCACAGTGACTGGCCTATAAAGTGGAATCAGGAAAGTAGACAGTTAAAGCAGAATTAGAGGTTGTATTGCTTGCTTTATTTCTGTATGTTATAGGGTTGATGCAGGGAGTCTCAGGAGCTGAACCTCATTTATTTCAGGGGACCCCCTGCTTCCAGAGTTACTTACCTCCATTGGGGGTGCCAGTATCTCTGTGCAGTTTAAAGCCCCCAGTCACGTGGACCAATAGGAAGCCGCCAGGGATGATGTCACATTGGCCCACGTGACGCTGTTAAATTTAAACGCCACCATTTCAATAGCACACAAGTCCCCTGTCAGAAATTGATTAACACACACACATTACATTCCCAGCTAGCTCAAACTCCTACACCCACCACATCACAAATACACATCTATGCCAAAAAGAGTGCTACTGAGCGTGGCAAATGTATACAACAAAAGACAGGGGTGCCCAATGCTACATCCAATTGACAAAAAATATATGGTAATGTAACCCTCTTATCCCCCACCCGACATGAGATTGGAGGGGGGGTACACTCCTTCTGGTTACTGTACACGGTCTTGGTGCTGTGACCTGCTGGCAAACAGGAGGGCTGAGGGCTCCGCGGTGTTGTGGGGAGAGCCCAGGACAGGGACAGGAAGTGTGGGACAGGTTACCTTGTTCTCTCAGGGTGCACAGTGCCTCCAGCCAGCAGGGATACCCTGGGGTATCCAGAGGAGAGACCCCCACTGACACTCTCTCCTTCTCACACCAGGAACAGTGACACACACACAGCAGCTTCTTTCTGTGGTTCTGTATTGGCAGAGCAGCATACACAGCATAGTACAGCATCACAGCATAGTACAGCATCACAGCATAGGCCTGCTCTTCCTTCTCTGCCATTCTGCTCATGGCAGCATAACTCCCCTCCCTCCTTACCCAGGTGGGGTAAGAGGGAGAGAACGATTCCCTGTCAGCTCTACTCAATATCTCCTCTCTGACTAACTCCTCATCCTAACTGATCACTTATTTTAGGAAACATGTCTCAATTTGAATATCCTCAGGGAGTGTCTCTAGCTTTGAATCATTACAACTCAAAGCTGGATACCGATTGGCTCACACACATCAGGGGGTGTTCCAACCCATATCCACCCTTTGGATTAACATGCTCACAGGTTGCTTAGGCCGGCCCTGAATATTGCTACAATACTCAGAGCTGAAATGCAAAACAGGCAACTGAAGGATTTAACCTTTCCACTGCCTGTACTAACAGGACTGACAGAGGAAAGGCCCAGAATTAGCAATAGCTGCCGAAGGCCAGGCTATAGTAATAAGTATAAAGCCTAAATACTTCAATAATAATAGTAATTACTTGGTTATTTAGTTAAACCCTTTGGCCAAAGCGTCGTAAGCCTGCATACCAAAGGCATACCTTGACGTTTGGTATGCAGGCTTACAACGCTTTGGCCAAAGGGTTTAACACAAGTTCCCTGCCTGTAGAGATACTGGCACTGCTACGGATGTATCTCTGGAAATTAACATGGTTCAGCTCTGGACACGCCCTGGTTCAGCTCTGGACACGCCCTGGTTCAGCTCTGGACACGCCCTGGTTCAGCTCTGGACACGCCTTGGTTCAGCTCTGGACACGCCCTGGTTCAACACTATAACAACCACAAAAAAAGCAAACAATGCAACCTCTAGAGCTGGTTTAACCCTTTCACTCTCGGGAATAAAAACACAAGCAGGCACTGCTGAGAGTTGAACTCAGGATCTCCTGTTTACTAGACAGGCGCTTTAACCAACTAAGCCACAGCGCCTGGTGCTGCACTGGTGCTGCATGAATGCTGTATTGATGCTATGTTCATGCTATGTTCATGCTGCGTTGATGCTACATTGATGCTGCACCTGACCTGCCCTACCAGAGTAATAATCTGCTATGTTTTTCATGCGCTGTGAGTTCCTGCCTCAAAGAGTTTACAATCTGATATTTGGTAGATAATGAGACTTTTTCAGATTAACAAAGACAGGTGACACTAGGTTTCAAATCTGGTTCACCCCACTTCAAAAGCAGCAACATTACCACTGACACTGGCACAGGGGCTGGCCAATACTTTAATCCACGCTTACATACTAAAACCCACTCTCACCCTCTTCCAGAATACCCCACTCTCAACGCTTTGTCCCAAGGACGACAGAGGAATCTGCGATAATCATTTGAGAATTAGGTTGAACACTTAGATCTTCCAAAGTGTATGTTCTCTCCAAGATCAGGGGAGCTCACTGGGGCAGCGGAAAAAGAAGGAAAAGATGGACACAAAACAGTGTCATACGTTCTCAGTGGGGGGCTAAGGGTCAGCCAGGTAGTAACTACTCACATTTCCTCCAAATAAAACCAGCCTGTCCCAATCTGTGGCAATAGCAATGTGGATGGTCTGGTCAGTACGTAGATGTCAGGGGAATAGAGATAAGACACAATAGTGCAGACGGTATAAAATTCTATTTATAAACACACAATATCCCATCAACCCCCCCAAAAAATAAAAAAACCCACATAATTTATAAAGCATACTGTATATATTGTGTCAAACAGGAGTGCTAATGAGTGTGGCCAAATGTATACAACAACAGACAGAAATGCCCAACGCTACATCCAATGTGACAAAATACTCACTCCAATACTTCAGGGCTGATATTCTCATGAGTAAGGGTCATTTAGTTAAACCCTTTGGCCAAGCGTTATAAGCCTGCAGCCACGTCACGGCATGACCAGTGAGCAGCCACGTCACGGCATGACCAGTGAGCAGCTCCTAACACTACCTAGTAAAATCCTCATGTACCTCTCAGTGAGGGAAGATAACCACATTGGGCCTGTCATAACAAGGTAATACATTTAGGAAAATGCAGCACACCACAAATAAGCCAAAAGATACTAATACCGGTGCTCCTGGTCCATGGAAAAACCTGTGCAGTATTCCAAGTGTATATGGAAGAAGGGAGACGAAGCTGGGCACTTCGGATTTAAATAAAGTGAATTTATTTAGCCAAATTTATCAACGTTTCAGCCCATGTCGGCCTTTCTCAAGAAGTAATTACTTGTAATGACGAGTGAGTCCTCCTAGTCCATTAACCAGGTAAGCATGGGGGGGGGGGGTAGATCTGGGATGAGGAGAGGATATGATTGATGTTGATAAGGGCCTGGGGGACTGGAGGATATATGATTGATGATGATGATGATGATGTTAGGAATCTGATTTCTCAGCGCCGTCCGCGCAACACACAGACTACCCTCAGGGAGACTCAGGGCGCGCAGCGCAACCTCCGCTTACCTGCCTCCACGGGCCGTCAGCTCCTCTGTCCCGCACGCACACGTGTGTCCTCCTCCAACGCTGATCGCGTGCACACGCAGTTTACATAGCGCACGCCCAGCATCCACTCTTCTACTTCCACTCCTGCTGTGAGGCTCCGCCCCGTATACCGCACGGGTGTAATCAAATTGCTCACCAATCCAGAGAGTCTCCCTGCAGTCCTCCTGACCCACCCACATCCCTGATTGGTCAGCCCAGCCTTATCTAGCATCCCTGAGCCCTCACTCATCGCTCGACATAGTCTCTGTATGGAAGTGTTTGGTGTACTCTCGGTTACTACAGGTTTTGACACGGCTCATACGACTACCCCCTTTGGCTCTCGACTTCGGCTCTCCTTGGACTACGTATTCGCTGGCATCCCACGATCACAGCTTGAACTTCAACCTTCCTCATCTCTCCGCTCCCTGAGCTCGGCAAGACAATCACTATTCTACTCCTAATCCTGGTACTGGCAAGTATTGTCTACGTTACTTACATCTGGCCTGGCGACACTAACACCACACTCCGGACTCGCTCCCTTTGCTGCGGGTGCGTGTATCCCTACTTCCCCCTTCTGCACAGGGGACGGGTCTGGTCTGCGGGCAGCACCGGCGTAACACTTATGTCGAGCCCACAAGACGCAGAGCAGACTGAACTAAGGCAGTTTCTCTCCAATCTGCTTCAGCAAAACCAGGCCATGGCCGATCAAATTGTGGCATTAACGTGTCAGGTCGCGGTACTCTCGGCCCGAGTACCAGTCGACCCCTCTTCTGGCGTTAACCCCTAACCCGCATGCGCAGCAGTTGCTAGCAGCTCTGACGTAAAAATTCCGCCTCCCAAACCCTACGCTGGCGAACCGCAAAAATGTAGGGGTTTTCTCAACCAGTGTGAGGTGCAGTTCGAAATGGCCCCCCCAACACTTCGATACTGGACGTAAGAAGGTAGCCTACATTTATAACCTCCTGACGGGCAGCGCCCTGGCTTGGGCCTCCCAGTCTGGGAGCGACGGTCTGACCTTACCCAGGATTATCCAGCCTCGCAGCAGAGACTAACTGGGTACAGGAGGCTCTCGTCTCTGTATTCTGGCAAGGCCTGGCTGATCCCATCAAGGATGAACTTGCTCGCCAACCCAGGCCAGATCAATTGGAGGTTCTCATCTAGCAGTCCGAGTGGATCAATGCATTCAGGTACGCCGCTCCGAGCGTCAGCGCTCTTGTTTTTCTAATTTCCAAACTCCCTTCCTCAGTACTCCTGCAGGTACAAGTACCATCACTCCTCTTCGTCCTGCCATGGAGCTACCTTAGCCGATGCAACTGGGGGTACAACGCATCTGCACACCTGTACGGCAATTCTGCCATGCGGGGGGATTGTGTTTCTACTGCGGATCCGCTGAGCACCTGGTTCGGGAATGTCCTCTGCGGCCGGGAAACGGGAACACCCAAGTGAGTACAGAGGGGCTCTCGCTGGGTGTCATGTCTCCTCGTCACCTCCTTAAGGGAGAATTCCCTAAGAAGCTTACCATACCTGTCTCTCTTACGGGCAATAAGTTTCATACCTCTACCGCAGCGTTCATTGACTCGGGAGCAGGAGGAAACTTTATGGATCTTGAATTCGCCAGGCTGAACCACATACCGCTCGTGAAGAAGGAGAGTCCCATCGCACTGGTCGGTATAGACGGACGTCCTCTTACCCCGGCATACATCTCCTTAGAGACGGCTCCTCTCCTTCTGACCTCCCATTCGCACAAGGAGACCCTAGTCCTCAATGCCATCCATGCTCCTGGAACACCCATAACCCTTGGCCTTCCGTGGTTACAGCTAAACAATCCTCTGATTGATTGGACTTCCTCTTCACCCATCACTTGGAAACCGAGGTCAGGCGAAGCATCCCAACTTTTGGCTAATACCACCGTTCCTGAGATTATCCTTCCCTCCGTTTACCGTCAATTCCGGGACATTTTCAATAAGGTCCTGTCAGATCTTTTGCCCCCTCACAGGACCTACGATTGTCCGATCGATCTTGTTCCAGGTTACAGTTTGCCTAAATCCAAGACCTACCCCTTGTCTCTACCAGAGTCTCAGGCCATGGACGAATATATCCAAGAAAACCTCAAGAAGGGTTTAATTCGCCTCTCCAACTCCCCAGCAGGGGCTGGATTTTTCTTTGTGAAGAAAAAAGATGGCTCGTTAAGGCCTTGCATTGATTACAGGGGTTTGAATCGCATCACCGTTAAAAATCGCTACCCCCTTCCCCTCATTACCGAACTCTTTGATAAACTACAAGGGGCTAAGATTTTTTCCAAGTTGGATCTACGTGGAGCCTATAATCTGGTGTGCATCAGACAGGGGGACGAATGGAAGACGGCATTCAACACACGTAGCGGCCACTACGAGTATCTTGTAATGCCCTTCGGGTTATGTAATGCCCCAGCAGTCTTCCAGGACTTTATAAACGACGTTTTTCGTAAGGTGCTCAACATTTTTGTAATAGTTTTCTTGGATGACATGCTGATTTTTTCCCAAGACCTCCAGGATCATATTCGCCACACCTCCTACGTTCTCTCTCGCCTCCGTGAACACCATTTGTACACCAAGCTGGAGAAGTGCACCTTCCACCAGACCTCTACCCAATTCCTGGGTTACATCATTTCTGACGAGGGTTTTATGATGGATCCCGGTAAACTTCAGGCAGTGACTGAATGGCCAAGACCCGATACTCTCAAGGCCATACAACGCTTTTTGGGGTTCGCGAATTACTATCGCAAATTTATACGTAATTTTTCTACCATTGTGGCGCCCCTTAAAGCTCTTACGAAGAAAGGGGCTGACCCATCTGCTTAGTCACCTGACGCTCACTCCACCTTCAAGGTACTCAAGGAAGCATTTGTATCCGCACCTATCCTCCGTCATCCTAACACCAATCTCCCCTTCGTGTTGGAAGTCGATGCCTCTGACTGTGGCGCAGGGGCAGTGCTTTCTCAGAGACCTACCCCCCAAGACAAGTTACACCCCTGTGCATACTTCTCCACGAAATTCTCACCGGCTGAGAGGAATTACGACGTGGGCAACAGAGAGCTCTTGGCCGTGAAGATGGCTCTCCAAGATTGCAGACATCTCCTGGGGGGGTCAAAAGAACCATTTACTATCCTCATGGATCACAAAAACCTTCTCTACATTGAGAACGCCCGACGCCTTGGTCCACGATAGGCTCGTTTGTCTCTTTTTTTTTTCCAGGTTTGATTTTCACCTTTCTTATATTCCCGGGACAAAGAACGTAAAGGCAGATGCACTTTCCAGACAACATTCCTCTGAGGAGAGACCAGAGGATTCCTTGGAGAACCTGGAATATACCCGCGCTTGTCCTATCTGCGCGCAGAACAAGACACCGTCAAAAACCCCAAGGTTTCCTACTACCTCTTCCAGTCACCGACCGTCCCTGGTCCCATATTTCTATGGATTTCATCGTGGAGTTACCCAAATCCAGAGGAATTAACACAATCTTGGTGGTCGTTAATAGATTCTCTAAGATGGCTCATTTTATCCCACTTAAGGGACTGCCCACCTCTCCCGCCCTCGCTGATATCTTTACAGATCAAATTTTTCGGATTCATGGGATCCCTTCTTCTATCGTTTCTGACAGAGGGTCCCAGTTTGTGTCCAAGTTTTGGAGAACTTTCACTAAGAGATTGGGCATCTCTTCCTCCTTCTCCTCTGCATATCACCCACAGTCCAACGGACAGACGGAGAGGATTAACCAGCCCCTGGAAAAGTACCTAGGATGCTTTATATCTGACTCCCAGGATGATTGGACTCAACTCCTCCCTTGGGCGGAGTATGCTGTTAATTCTGCCTAGAATGAAGCCACACGTGAGTCGCCGTTTTTTTTTTATAAATGATGGGTTTCACCCTCCATGCTTGCCCATCTCCAACATTCCTTCTGGGGTACCGGCCGTAGACGAACGCATTTCTTCTCTCCAAACAGCATGGTCCAGGATTCAAACGACCCTTCTCAACTCCTCCCACAGATCTAAACTTCAGGCTGATCGCCGCCGTCGTCCTGCGCCCAGGTACAGGCCAGGGGATTTGGTATGGCTCTCCTCTAAAAACATCCACTTAAAGGTACCATCTCCATGATGATGATGATGATGATGTTGATGGTGATGATGGTGATGGTGATGGTGATGGTGATGCTGTTGCTGATGAGGGGCACTGGAGACTTACATTTGGTTTTGTGTTTCCCAAAGACAAGGGATAGAAGAAAATGGCTCCAATGAGCAGGAAAGCACAGGCAGTTTTAGAACATGATTAGCCAACTGAGATCAATAAATTAGCAAAATAATAAATATATTTATTTGTCTCGTTAGATTACATGAAATAAATATCCCTACATCCTCAGGGGGTTAGGCTATGTCGCTGGCACCCAGGGGGTTAGGCTATGTCGCTGGCACCCAGGGGGTTAGGGTATGTCGCTGGCACCCAGGAGGTTAGGATATGTCACTGGCCCCCAGGGGGTTAGGATATGTCGCTGGCACCCAGGGGGTTAGGATATGTTGCTGGCACACAGGGGGTTAGGATATGTTGCTGGCACCCAGGAGGTTAGGATATGTCGCTAGCACCCAGGGGGTTAGGATATGTTGCTGGCACCCAGGGGGTTAGGATATGTCGCTGGCACCCAGGAGGTTAGGATATGTTGCTGGCACACAGGGGGTTAGGATATGTTGCTGGCACCCAGGAGGTTAGGATATGTCGCTAGCACCCAGGGGGTTAGGGTATGTCGCTGGCACCCAGGGGGTTAGGGTATGTCGCTGGCACACAGAGGGTTAGGGTATTTTGCTGGCACCCAGGGGGCTAGGGTATGTCGCTGGCACCTAGGGGGTTAGGATACGTCGCTGGCACCCAGGGGGTTAGGATATGTCACTAGCACCCAGGGGGTTAGGGTATGTCGCTGGCACCCAGGGGGTTAGGGTATGTCGCTGGCACCCAGGAGGTTAGTATATGTCACTGGCACCCAGGGGGTTAGGGTATGTCACTGGCACCCAGGGGGTTAGGATATGTCAGTAGAATCGGTGGATTGGTCAGCGCACGGGTTTTTAGCTCACAGGATGAAAAGAGAAAATGAGGGACACGTGATTAGTGTCAAACTAGACAAAACATTAACCAATAATACAATGCGGTTGTCTAAAATGAATAATAAAAAATGCTCGAATAAAAAATCTTTTAAAAAACATGGCCATAAGGAGGAGTAGGTAGTCACCCCTACACCAGAAACTTCGTTTTACTTCATTAACCAGCACCGCATACCACCTCCAGTAGAAGGAGGAGGAAGCCACTGCTTCTGGCAACACTCAAATATAACGATTACTGCCAAATCAGCATCACTATTTTTGCCATACAGCAGGCTGTATAGTACTGCATAAGCAGCATCACCTTCCCTGTTTGGCAGCAGGCTGCGCAAGAGCGCGCTAATCACCCGCCCCCACAGTCCTTACATTTTTTATTTTACATCACTCACCCCACCACCAACCATAGAATTCCATTTTAGAAGAATCTATGAAGTAGTTTTTATTTTAGACTTTTTCATCCAAGCCCCAAATTCAGGCTTTTAGCCAAGTTTTTTAAAAGATTTTTTATTCGAGCATTTTTTATTATTCATTTTAGACAACCGCATTGTATTATTGGTTAATGTTTTGTCTGGTTTGACACTAATCACGTGTCCCTCATTTTCTCTTTTCATCCTGTGAGCTAAGAACCCGTGCGCTGACCAATCCACCGATTCTACTGTCATTACAAAAAGATTCCGGGCTCTATCTTCTCTACAGGTCCAGCTGCAGAAAACAACAAGGGCAAGTATACACTACCCCTTATTTGGTTATACATTACAACACAGGCCACACCACAAGCCTAATAAATAAGGGAGCGCCCCAGCCTCTATTCCTTTCGGTTAGGATATGTCGCTGGCACCCAGGGGGTTAGGATATGTCGCTGGCACCCAGGGGGTTAGAATATATCGCTGGCACCCAGGGGGTTAGGGTATGTCGCTGGCATCCAGGGGGTTAGGGTATGTCGCTGGCACCCAGGGGGTTAGGGTATGTCGCTGGCACCCAGGGGGTTAGGGTATGTCGCTGGCACCCAGGGGGTTAGGATATGTCGCTGGCACCCAGGGGGTTAGGATATGTCGCTGGCACCCAGGGGGTTAGGATATGTCGCTGGCACCCAGGGGGTTAGGGTATGTCACTGGCACCCAGGGGGTTAGGATATGTCGCTGGCACCCATGGGGTTAGGATATGTCGCTGGCACCCAGGGGGTTAGGATATGTCGCTGGCACCCAGGGGGTTAGGATATGTCGCTGGCACCCAGGGGGTTAGGGTATGTCGCTGGGCCGCCGGGTGTCCTCTCCTCCATCAGGAGCCTTGGCGCTGTGGATGCAAAGCATTGTGGGCAGTGACTTTGGAAGCTCCTGCTGGATTTGACAGCATTACACCCCACAGTAATACCTCACACACCCCCTGCTAGGAATCACAGCCTCACTGAAAGACTATGGGGGAAGCAGGTTTCTGGAGCGGTCAGAGACATGTAAAGGTCTCAGTCATAGGAAGGTGTGGGAGACGAGTGCAGAGGTACAGCCAGGGAGACATAGATTGGGGACATAAACAGTGGCATTTGTGTAGCCCGTAGCTTCAAAACAATATAGCTTTATGTCAGCAAGAACCAATAATAATAAAGGCCTATCCCTGTGTAAGGACTGACTCACACTTCCCAGTCCCTATCTGCAGGGTTGGCAGGCTAGACCTCTTGCCAACCTATGACCCAAAAGTCCAAAGAGGTGCCTGTAAGCAGGGGGCTGCGGGTCTGGGGTGGTGTCCGTGGGGTGCACCCCCTGGTGGGTTCCAGGGACCGCTGTGTCCTGGAATAGAGGGTCTGGTTCCTTGGGATCTCTCTCTGGCAGCACCCACCTCTCCTGTGCTAGAGAGATCTCAGTGCTAGAGAGAGATCCCCTGCAGTGTAGGCAGGAGCTTTTCTACCTGTCTGATGAGCCAGGTGGAAACTGGCTAATTGTCTCTAACTGCAATTAGCCATCTCCCTGCTGGACTCATCAGCCAGATACAGGCTTCCTATTTGGAGCCCTATTTAGCCCAGGGGTTAAAGCCCTGTTACAGGTTAAAGCCCTGTCACGGGTTAAAGCCCTGTCATGGGTTAAAGCCCTGTCATGGGTTAAAGCCCTGTCACGGGTTAAAGCCCTGTCACGGGTTTTTTCTTTCATTAAATTAACACAATTCTAGCTACCTGGAAATGGACTGCAGCAATTCTGACTGTCGCCAGCAGGTGTCAGGCTCCCCACACCAGTAGACATCAGAACTTAATGCAGGAGGTTCTGCCACAAGGTGCATCTCCCCACTGCCAGGTGAGACCTAAGCACCTGCATTATTAGCAACCAGTGCAACACAGAGCATTGCTGGGACCTGGCACATAACAGGTTAACGGTTCACTCCCCTCCATATGTAGCCAGGTACCCCCTGGGCTACTAATCTGCCCTGCCTAACACATAAACCCTGGTACCAGCGCAGGCAGTGTTAGGGTTAAATCCATGCTCCTTGCTGCTGCAGTAAAAAAAAACCTCCCTTGAGTGACAGGGGGGTGGGCCTAAGGCCTCGGTACTGCCCTATCAGGGGCTCAGACCTAGGACCCCGCACTGGGTACAGAAGGGGCTGCAGCTCTAAATTTAGTTCTGTGCAGAGTTGGGGGTGTGGAGCCCGGGCTCTGGTCACTTCCTTCCCCTCCCTCGGGGGATTGGGATCAGCTACCCCACATTCCACCAGGGAGCGTGGGAGTCAGGGATAGACCTGGGGGGCCCCAAGTCCTCGGGGTTGAGTCCAGGGACCAAGAGAGCAGCATGCTGCGAGGTGGTCTTCGCTGGGTTACGTAGGGTCCAGTGGGAGCGAGTCTCTCTTGCTGAGGAAGGTGTATGCTGTCATGTGTTGCTGTGTACTGATGTGAAGGAATAAGGACCCCAGGGACTGTTTTTATACTCCTGCCTGAGGCTGCAGTTCTTCAGGGAGGGAGAGTTTTTTCCACCGGGGACTGCACCTATTCCTATAGGCCCTGTGGGAATGGAGGCGCTGTACCAGCAGATAGAAGAACAAGCCAGCACTGAAAGCCTGTCCTGATTATCCCCACTATCACCGGTGGATGCTCAGAGCCATAAAGGTAGCACCAACACCGGGTAACCGCAGGAGATCTCCCTTATGGTGGGGGAACATGGGTCACACATACATTGTCTGTGTGATAAAGGAGAACCCCCCCATCTGTATTCTATGGGGCTCTATATATATGGAAAAGGAGACTTACATTTGGTTTTGTGTTCCCCAAAGACCAGGGATAGAAGAAAATGGCTCCAATGAGCAGGAAAGCACAGGCTGTTATAGAACAAAATAAGTCGACTGAGATCAATAAATTAGCAAAGTAATAAATATATTTATTTGTCTCGATAGATTACATGAGATAAATATCCCTACATCCTCAGGGGGTTAGGGTATGTCGCTGGCACCCAGGGGGTTAGGCTATGTCGCTGGCACACAGGGGGTTAGGCTATGTCGCTGGCACCCAGGGGGTTAGGGTATGTCGCTGGCACCCAGGGGGTTAGGCTATGTCGCTGGCACCCAGAGGGTTAGGATATGTCGCTGGCACCCAGGGGGTTAGGGTATGTCACTGGCACCCAGGAGGTTAGGATATGTCGCTGGCACCCAGGGGGTTAGGGTATGTCACTGGCACCCAGGGGGTTAGGATATGTTGCTGGCACCCAGGGGGTTAAGGTATGTCGCTGGCACCCAGGGGGTTAGGGTATGTCGCTGGCACCCAGGGGGTTAGGATATGTTGCTGGCACCCAGGGGGTTAGGATATGTCGCTGGCACCCAGGGGGTTAGGATATGTCGCTGGCACCCAGGGGGTTAGGATATGTCACTGGCACCCAGGGGGTTAGGTTATGTCGCTGGCACCCAGGGGGTTAGGATATGTCTCTGGCACCCAGGGGGTTAGGGTATGTCGCTGGCACCCAGGGGGCTAGGTTATGTCGCTGGCACCCAGGGGGTTAGGATATGTCGCTGGCACCCAGGGGGTTAGGGTATGTCGCTGGCACCCAGGGGGTTAGGATATGTCGCTGGCACCCAGGGGGTTAGGATATGTTGCTGGCACCCAGGGGGTTAGGGTATATCGCTTGCACCCAGGGGGTTAGGATATGTCGCTGGCACCCAGGGGGTTAGGGTATGTCGCTGGCACCCAGCGGGTTAGGGATATCGCTGGCACCCAGCGGGTTAGGGTATGTCGCTGGCACCCAGGGGGTTAGTGTATGTCGCTGGCACCCAGGAGGTTAGGGTATGTCGCTGGCACACAGGGGGTTAGGATATGTCGCTGGCACCCAGGGGGTTAGGATATGTCGCTGGCACCCAGGGGGTTAGGATATGTCGCTGGCACCCAGGGGGTTAGGATATGTTGCTGGCACCCAGAGGGTTAGGATATGTCGCTGGCACCCAGGGGGTTAGGATATGTCGCTGGCACCCAGGGGGTTAGGATATGTTGCTGGCACCCAGGGGGTTAGGGTATGTCGCTGGCACCCAGGGGGTTAGGATATGTCGCTGGCACCCAGGGGGTTAGGGTATGTCGCTGGCACTCAAGAGGTTAGGATGTGTCACTGGCACCCAGGGGGTTAGGGTATGTCGCTGGCACCCAGGGGGTTAGGGTATATCGCTGGCACCCAGGGGGTTAGGGCATGTCGCTGGCACCCAGGGGGTTAGGTTATGTCACTGGCACCCAGGGGGTTAGGGTATGTCGCTGGCACCCAGGGGGTTAGGTTATGTCACTGGCACCCAGTTGGCATCTGTCGGTTTAAAAAAGGTTTTGGTCTTAATTTCTGGGTTCTGAGTAAATTGTGAGATGAAGGAAATGAATGTTATCCTGGCTGTGGTCCGATGTGAACTCTAGGGTTACATTGTTACTGTTAATGTATCCAATGAAATCCTTCGGTTTATTCTCTCCTCCCCTCCATATAAAGAGTACGTCATCTATATATCTGTGCCAGGAGACCAGGTTTGCGCCAAATGGGTGGTCAGACCAAATGTTGGTCTCCTCCCAATCTGCCAAAAAAATGTTTGCATAACTGGGCGCAAACCTGGTCCCCATTGCAGTTCCGCACACTTGGAGGAAAAAAAGGCCGTTAAACCAAAAAGCATTATGTGTTACAATGAAATTTATACTTTCGATAATGAAATTACGTTGCTCCTCTAAAATCAGTGGGTCTTTGGACATTATTCTTTCCACTTCTTTTAGGCCGTCCGTGTGTTGAATACATGTGTACAGTGATTTAACATCACAAGTGGCTAGTATGAAATCGTCTTGCCACTGTACATCTGGAAGAATATTTATGACTTGTGTGGTGTCTTTGAGGTATGACCTCCCACTGACCGCATATTTCTGTAGGAAGAAGTCTAAATATTCAGACAGCTTTGGGGTCAGGGATCCAATTCCTGATATAATAGGCCTACCCGGTGGGGTTTCCATGCATTTATGCACTTTGGGCAAGAAATAAAATACAGACAGGATTGTTTTTTCTTGGTGTATATACCCCTATTCCTTCTAGCTTAAAATCCCCAGAGTCTTACCTCTTCCCAAGATTTTATCTAGCTCCTGTTTATGTGATTTCGTGGGATCATGTGTTAATTTTTGGTATGTCCCTTCGTCCCCTAGAATTCTATTAGCTTCCAAAAGGTAGTATTCTGTGTCCATCACCACCACGCCCCCGCCTTTGTCAGCCGGCTTGATGGCGATGGACCTATCTCCTGAAAGTTCTTTTAATGCTTGTTTTTCATCCTTACTCAGGTTATCTTTAAAGTTCTTTCTGTTTGCTGTTAATTTTTCTAGATCTTCTAATATGAGCTGGTGGAAACCCTCCAAATGATGCCCTTTGCTACTGGTGGCATCGAACTTAGATTTCTCCCTCAGTCCTGAGTGGATAAAATGTTCTCTTTCTTCTGTTACTAATGATATATCGTTTATTATATCCCTACTAGAGGCATCTTTATTAAGATTTTCTTTATTTCATGGAAAACTGTCTAAGAAATGTATTCGCATCCATGAACATGTTAAATCCACTTGGTCTAGTGGCTGGTGCGAAATGAAGGCCTCTGGCTATTAAGTTAAGTTGTGTGCCTGTGAGTGTAGCCTTGCTGATATTAAAAACTCCTTTTATTTCCTGTGCTTCTTTTGTTGACCTCCTTCTGCCTCTCTTTCCTCTCTTTCTCTTTTTGTCCCGTGTTTCTTTTCCTCTGTCCCTTGATCTGCTAGTTCTATAAATTTGTTTTGTGTTAGAGGGACGCAAGGTGTCCTTTAGGATATGTTACTGGCACCCAGGGGGTTAGGGTATGTCGGTGTTAGTGTTAGGGTTAGGGTTAGTGTTAGGGTTGGATTAGTGTTAGAGTTAATGTTGGTGTTAGGGTCAGGGTTAGTGTTAGGGTTGGATTAGTGTTAGAGTTAATGTTGGTGTTAGGGTCAGTGTTATGATTAGTGTTAAAGTTAATGTTAGTGTTAGTGTCAGGGTTAGGGTTAGGGTTGGATAACTGTTCAAATTAATGTTGGTGTTAGGGTTAGTGTTAGGATTAGGGTTAGTGTTAGGGTCAGTGTTAAGGTTAGGGTCAGTTTTAAGGTTAGGGTTAGTGTTAGGGCCAGTGTTAAGGTTAGGGTTAGTGTCAGTGTTAAGGTTAGGGTTAGTGTTAGGGTCAGTGTTAAGGTTAGTGTTAGTGTTAGGGTCAGTGTTAAGGCTAGGGTTAGTGTTAGGGTCAGTGTTAAGGTTAGGGTTAGTGTTAGGGTCAGTGTTAAGGTTAGGATTAGTGTTAGGGTCAGTGTTAAGGTTAGGGTTAGTGTTAGGGTCAGTGTTAAGGTTAGGGTTAGTGTTAGGGTCAGTGTTAAGGTTAGGGTCAGTGTTAAGGTTAGGGTTAGTGTTAGGGTCAGTGTTAAGGTTAGGGTTAGTGTTAGGGTCAGTGTTAAGGTTAGGGTTAGTGTTAGGGTCAGTGTTAAGGTTAGGGTTAGTGTTAGGGTCAGTGTTAAGGTTAGGGTTAGTGTTAGGGTCAGTGTTAAGGTTAGGGTCAGTGTTAAGGTTAGGGTTAGTGTTAGGGTCAGTGTTAAGGTTAGGGTTGGATTAGTGTTAAAGTTAATGTTGGTGTTAGGGTTAGGGTTTGTATTAGGGCTAGTGATAATGTTAGAGTAAGTGATAATGATAGTGTTAGTTATAGGGTTAGGGTTAGTTATAGGGTTAGTGTTAGGGCTAGTGATAATGTTAGAGTAAGTGATAGTGATAGTGTTAGTTATAGGGTTAGGGTTAGTTATAGGGTTAGTGTTAGGGCTAGTGATAATGTTAGAGTAAGTGATAGTGATAGTGTTAGTTATAGGGTTAGGGTTAGGGTTAGTTTTAGGGTTAGTGTTAGGGCTAGTGATAATGTTAGAGTAAGTGATAGTGATAGTGTTAGTTATAGGGTTAGGGTTAGTTATAGGGTTAGTGTTAGGGCTAGTGATAATGTTAGAGTAAGTGATAGTGATAGTGTTAGTTATAGGGTTAGGGTTAGTTATAGGGTTAGTGTTAGGGCTAGTGATAATGTTAGAGTAAGTGATAGTGTTAGTTATAGGGTTAGGGTTAGTTATAGGGTTAGTGTTAGGGCTAGTGATAATGTTAGAGTAAGTGATAGTGATAGTGTTAGTTATAGGGTTAGGGTTAGTTATAGGGTTAGTGTTAGGGCTAGTGATAGTGTTAGAGTAAGTGATAATGATAGTGTTAGTTATAGGGTTAGGGTTAGTTATAGGGTTAGTGTTAGGGCTAGTGATAATGTTAGAGTAAGTGATAATGATAGTGTTAGTTATAGGGTTAGTTATAGGGTTAGTGTTAGGACTAGTGATAGTGTTAGAGTAAGTGATAATGATAGTGTTAGTTATAGGGTTAGGGTTAGTTATAGGGTTAGTGTTAGGGCTAGTGATAATGTTAGAGTAAGTGATAATGATAGTGTTAGTTATAGGGTTAGGGTTAGTATAGTATAGGGTTAGTATAGTATAGGGTTAGTGTTAGGACTAGTGATTGTTCATTTTGTTCTGATCTCTTTTATTTATCTATTTATTGTAAAAATGTATTTATCCTAGGGGGGGAGGAGGGGCAGCAGCGTGTGTCAGAGGGTAGGAGGGGGCAGCAGCCTGTGTCAGGGGGTAGGAGGGGGCAGCAGTCTGTGTCAGGGGGTAGGAGGGGGCAGCAGCCTGTGTCAGGGGGTATGAGGGGGCAGCAGTCTGTGTCAGGGGGTAGGAGGGGACAGCAGTCTGTGTCTGGGTGTAGGAGGGGGCAGCAGTCTGTGGCAGGGGTTAGGAGGGGCAGCAGTCTGTGGCAGGTGTTAGGAGGGGCAGCAGTCTGTGGCAGGGGTTAGGAGGGGCAGCAGCATATATCAGGGGGTAGGTGGGGGCAGCAGCCTGTGTCAGGGAGTAGGAGGGGGCAGCAGTCTGTGTCAGGGGGTAGGAGGGACAGCAGCATGTATCAGGGGGTAGGATGGGGCAGCAGTCTGTGTTGGGGTAGGAGGGGGAAGCACTCTGTGTCAGGGGGTAGGAGGGGGCAGCAGTCTGAGTTGGGGTAGGAGGGGGCAGCAGTCCGTGTTGGGGTAGGAGGGGGCAGCAGTCTGTGTCAGGGGGTTAAATCAGTTGGGAAAAAATGCTATCCAATCTGTAACAGTTTCAGAGTTTATAGAAATCTCTCAGAAAGCCCCTGGGTCAGGGGGGGAACGGCTGCTTATGGGAGGGGTGTGAGAGAGAGATATTATAGAGGGCGGATGAGACATTATAATGAGGGATAATGGGATAATCATCAATTGTTGGATCATCTTCCTCCGCAGAGCAGGATTATCAGACACAAACTGCTCTCTAAGCATCTTACTCAGTCCTGAAATCCGAGCGCGCCGGATAATCCGGAGAAACAAGCACAAACCTCCTGATCCCGGCATCGCCCTGTAATCCGCGCGCACGCAGGAAGCTGCTCTCCGGTTAATGTGTCTGCGCTCCGTTCATTCACAAACCAGAGGCTCAGCAGAATCCAGCGCACCCGGAACGCACCCGGAACGCACACGGAACGCACCCGGAACGAACCAGGAACGCTCACGGAACGCACACGGAACGCACCGGAACGAACCAGGAACGCACACGGAACGCACACGGAACGCACACGGAACGCACACGGAACGCACACGGAACGCACACGTTCCTGCTTATTGCAGAAATAAACACTGCACACTTTGACATTTCTCGTGTACCTGAAAGAAAGAGGCAGATACGCAGAGCATCTCACCTCCCAGGTTCTATATAAAGATACGCAGAGCATCTCACCTCCCAGGTTCTATATAAAGATACGCAGAGCATCTCACCTCCCAGGTTCTATATAAAGATACGCAGAGCATCTCACCTCCAAGGTTCTATATAAAGATATGCAGAGCATCTCACCTCCCATGTTCTATGTAAAGATACGCAGAGCATCTCACCTCCCAGGTACTATATAAAGATACGCAGAGCATCTCACCTCCCAGGTTCTATATAAAGATATGCAGAGCATCTCACCTCCCAGGTTCTATATAAAGATATGCAGAGCATCTCACCTCCCAGGTTCTATATAAAGATACGCAGAGCATCTCACCTCCCATGTTCTATATAAAGATACGCAGAGCATCTCACCTCCCAGGTTCTATATAAAGATACGCAGAGCATCTCACCTCCTATGATCTATATAAAGATACGCAGAGCATCTCACCTCCCAGGTTCTATATAAAGATACGCAGAGCATCTCACCTCCCATGTTCTATATAAAGATACGCAGAGCAACTCACCTGCCAGGTTCTATATAAAGATACGCAGAGCATCTAACCTCCCAGGTTCTATATAAAGATACGCAGAGCCTCTCATCTCCCAGGTTCTATATAAAGATACGCAGAGCATCTCACCTCCCAGGTTCTATATAAAGATACGCAGAGCCACTCACCTCCCATGTTTTATATAAAGACATGCAGAGCATCTCACCTCCCATGTTCTATATAAAGTAACGCAGAGCATCTCACCTCCCAGGTTCTATATAAAGATACGCAGAGCCTCTCACCTCTCAGGTTCTGTAGGTATGATACGCAGAGCATCACCCCTCCCAGGTTCTGTATAAAAGATACGCAGAGCATCTCACCTCTCAGGCTCTGTGTGAGTCACATGCAGAACATCTCACCTCCCAGACTCTGTATGAATGATACGCAGAGCCTCTCACCTCCCAGGCTCTGTATGAATGATACGCAGAGTCTCTCACCTCCCAGGATCTGTATGAATGATACGCAGAGCCTCTCACCTCCCAGGCTCTGTATGAATGATACGCAGAGCCTCTCACCTCCCAGGCTCTGTATGAATGATACGCAGAGCCTCTCACCTCCCAGGCTCTGTATGAATGATAAGCAGAGCCTCTCACCTCCCAGGCTCTGCATGAATGATATGCAGAGCTGCTCACCTCCCAGGCTCTGTATGAATGATATGCAGAGCCTCTCACCTACCAGGCTCTGTATGAATGATACGCAGAGCCTCTCACCTCCCAGGCTCTGCATGAATGATATGAAGAGCATCTCACCTCCCAGGCTCTGTATGAATGATACGCAGAGCCTCTCACCTCCCAGGCTCTGTATGAATGATACGCAGAGCCTCTCACCTCCCAGGCTCTGTATGAATGATATGCAGAGACTCTCACACCCCAGGCTCTGTATGAATGATACGCAGAGCGTCTCACCTCCCAGGCTCTGTATGAATGATACGCGGAGCGTCTCACCTCCCAGGCTCTGTATGAATGATACGCAGAGCTTCTCTCCTCCCAGGCTCTGTATGAATGATACGCAGAGCTCCTCACCTCCCAGGCACTGTATGAATGATACGCAAAGCCTCTCACCTCCCAGGCTCTGTATGAATGATATGCAGAGACTCTCACCCCCCAGGCTCTGTATGAATGATACGCAGAGCGTCTCACCTCCCAGGCTCTGTATGAATGTACGCAGAGCGTCTCACCTCCCAGGCTCTGTATGAATGATACGCAGAGCTTCTCTCCTCCCAGGCTCGGTATGAATGATAAGCAGAGCTCCTCACCTCCCAGGCTCTGTATGAATGATACGCAGAGCCTCTCACCTCCCAGTCTCTGTATGAATGATACGCAGAGCCTCTCACCTCCCAGGCTCTGTATGAATGATACGCAGAGCCTCTCACCTCCCAGGCTCTGCATGAATGATATGAAGAGCATCTCACCTCTTAGGCTCTGTATGAATGATACGCAGAGCCTCTCACCTCTTAGGCTCTGTATGAATGATAAGCAGAGCCTCTCACCTCCCAGGCTCTGTATGAATGATACGCAGAGCCTCTCACCTCCCAGGCTCTGTATGAATGATACGCAGAGCGTCTCACCTCCCAGGCTCTGTATGAATGATACGCAGAGCCTCTCACCTCCCAGGCTCTGTATGAATGATACGCAGAGCTCCTCACCTCCCAGGCACTGTATGAATGATACGCAGAGCCTCTCACCTCCCGGGCTCTGTATGAATGATACGCAGAGCTCCTCACCTCCCAGGCACTGTATGAATGATACGCAGAGCCTCTCACCTCTTAGGCTCTGTATGAATGATAAGCAGAGCCTCTCACCTCCCAGGCTCTGTATGAATGATACGCAGAGCCTCTCACCTCCCAGGCTCTGTATGAATGATACGCAGAGCTTCTCTCCTCCCAGGCTCTGTATGAATGATACGCAGAGCTCCTCACCTCCCAGGCACTGTATGAATGATACGCAGAGCCTCTCACCTCTCAGGCTCTGTATGAATGATATGCAGAGACTCTCACCCCCCAGGCTCTGTATGAATGATACGCAGAGCGTCTCACCTCCCAGGCTCTGTATGAATGATACGCAGAGCGTCTCACCTCCCAGGCTCTGTATGAATGATACGCAGAGCTTCTCTCCTCCCAGGCTCGGTATGAATGATAAGCAGAGCTCCTCACCTCCCAGGCTCTGTATGAATGATACGCAGAGCCTCTCACCTCCCAGTCTCTGTATGAATGATACGCAGAGCCTCTCACCTCCCAGGCTCTGTATGAATGATACGCAGAGCCTCTCACCTCCCAGGCTCTGCATGAATGATATGAAGAGCATCTCACCTCTTAGGCTCTGTATGAATGATACGCAGAGCCTCTCACCTCTTAGGCTCTGTATGAATGATAAGCAGAGCCTCTCACCTCCCAGGCTCAGTATGAATGATACGCAGAGCCTCTCACCTCCCAGGCTCTGTATGAATGATACGCAGAGCGTCTCACCTCCCAGGCTCTGTATGAATGATACGCAGAGCCTCTCACCTCCCAGGCTCTGTATGAATGATACGCAGAGCTTCTCTCCTCCCAGGCTCGGTATGAATGATAAGCAGAGCTCCTCACCTCCCAGGCTCTGTATGAATGATACGCAGAGCCTCTCACCTCCCAGTCTCTTTATGAATGATACGCAGAGCCTCTCACCTCCCAGGGTCTGTATGAATGATACGCAGAGACTCTCACCTCCAAGGCTCTGTATGAATGATATGCAGAGACTCTCACCTCCAAGGCTCTGTATGAATGATACGCAGAGCCCCTCACCTCCCAGGCTCTGTATGAATGATACGCAGAGCCTCTCACCTCCCAGGAGCTGTATGAATGATACGCAGAGCCTCTCACATCCCAGGCTCTGTATGAATGATATGCAGAACCTCTCACCTCCCAGGCTCTGTATGAATGATATGCAGAGCTCCTCACCTCCCAGGCTCTGTATGAATGATACGCAGAGCCTCTCACCTCCCAGGCTCTGTATGAATGATACGCAGAGCCTCTCACCTCCCAGGCTCTGTATGAATGATACGCAGAGCATCTCACCCCCCAGGATCTGTATGAATGATATGCAGAGCCTCTCACCTCCCAGGCTCTGTATGAATGATATGCAGAGCCTCTCACCTCCCAGGCTCTGAATGAATGATACGCAGAGCTTCTCACATCCCAGGATCTGTATGAATGATACGCAGAGCCTCTCACCTCCCAGGCTCTGTATGAATGATACGCAGAGCCTCTCACCTCCCAGGATCTGTATGAATCATACGCAGAGCTTCTCACCTCCCAGGCTCTGTATGAATGATACGCAGAGCCTCACACCTCCCAGGCTCTGTATGAATGATATGTAGAGCCTCTCACCTCCCAGGCTCTGTATGAATGATACGCAGAGCCCCTCACCTCCCAGGATCTGTATGAATGATATGCAGAGCCTCTCACCTCCCTGGCTCTGTATGAATGATACGCAGAGCCTCTCACCTCCCATATTCTGTATGAATGATACGCCGAGCCTCTCAACTCCCAGGGTATGTATGAATCATACGCAGAGCCTCTCACCTCCCAGGCTCTGTATGAATGACACGCAGAGCCTCTCACCTCCCAGGCTCTGTATGAATGATACGCAGAGCCTCTCACCTCCCAGGCTCTGTATGAATGATACGCAGAGCCTCTCACCTCCCAGGCTCTGTATGAATGATATGCAGAGTCTCTCACACCCCAGGCTCTGTATGAATGATACGCAGAGCGTCTCACCTCCCAGGCTCTGTATGAATGATACGCAGAGCGTCTCACCTCCCAGGCTCTGTATGAATGATACGCAGAGCTTCTCTCCTCCCAGGCTCTGTATGAATGATACGCAGAGCTCCTCACCTCCCAGGCTCTGTATGAATGATACGCAGAGCCTCTCACCTCCCAGTCTCTGTATGAATGATACGCAGAGCCTCTCACCTCCCAGGCTCTGTATGAATGATACGCAGAGCCTCTCACCTCCCAGGCTCTGCATGAATGATATGAAGAGCATCTCACCTCTTAGGCTCTGTATGAATGATACGCAGAGCCTCTCACCTCTTAGGCTCTGTATGAATGATAAGCAGAGCCTCTCACCTCCCAGGCTCTGTATGAATGATACGCAGAGCCTCTCACCTCCCAGGCTCTGTATGAATGATACGCAGAGCGTCTCACCTCCCAGGCTCTGAATGAATGATACGCAGAGCCTCTCACCTCCCAGGCTCTGTATGAATGATACGCAGAGCTCCTCACCTCCCAGGCACTGTATGAATGATACGCAGAGCCTTTCACCTCCCAGGCTCTGTATGAATGATACGCAGAGCTCCTCACCTCCCAGGCACTGTATGAATGATACGCAGAGCCTCTCACCTCTTAGGCTCTGTATGAATGATAAGCAGAGCCTCTCACCTCCCAGGCTCTGTATGAATGATACGCAGAGCCTCTCACCTCCCAGGCTCTGTATGAATGATACGCAGAGCTTCTCTCCTCCCAGGCTCTGTATGAATGATACGCAGAGCTCCTCACCTCCCAGGCACTGTATGAATGATACGCAGAGCCTCTCACCTCCCAGGCTCTGTATGAATGATATGCAGAGACTATCACCCCCCAGGCTCTGTATGAATGATACGCAGAGCGTCTCACCTCCCAGGCTCTGTATGAATGATACGCAGAGCGTCTCACCTCCCAGGCTCTGTATGAATGATACGCAGAGCTTCTCTCCTCCCAGGCTCGGTATGAATGATAAGCAGAGCTCCTCACCTCCCAGGCTCTGTATGAATGATACGCAGAGCCTCTCACCTCCCAGTCTCTGTATGAATGATACGCAGAGCCTCTCACCTCCCAGGCTCTGTATGAATGATACGCAGAGCCTCTCACCTCCCAGGCTCTGCATGAATGATATGAAGAGCATCTCACCTCTTAGGCTCTGGATGAATGATACGCAGAGCCTCTCACCTCCCAGGCTCTGTATGAATGATAAGCAGAGCCTCTCACCTCCCAGGCTCAGTATGAATGATACGCAGAGCCTCTCACCTCCCAAGCTCTGTATGAATGATACGCAGAGCGTCTCACCTCCTAGGCTCTGTATGAATGATACGCAGAGCCTCTCACCTCCCAGGCTCTGTATGAATGATACGCAGAGCTCCTCACCTCCCAGGCACTGTATGAATGATACGCAGAGCCTCTCACCTCCAAGGCTCTGTATGAATGATATGCAGAGACTCTCACCCCCCAGGCTCTGTATGAATGATACGCAGAGCGTCTCACCTCCCAGGCTCTGTATGAATGATACGCAGAGCGTCTCACCTCCCTGGCTCTGTATGAATGATACGCAGAGCTTCTCTCCTCCCAGGCTCGGTATGAATGATAAGCAGAGCTCCTCACCTCCCAGGCTCTGTATGAATGATACGCAGAGCCTCTCACCTCCCAGTCTCTTTATGAATGATACGCAGAGCCTCTCACCTCCCAGGGTCTGTATGAATGATACGCAGAGACTCTCACCTCCAAGGCTCTGTATGAATGATATGCAGAGACTCTCACCTCCAAGGCTCTGTATGAATGATACGCAGAGCCCCTCACCTCCCAGGCTCTGTATGAATGATACGCAGAGCCTCTCACCTCCCAGGAGCTGTATGAATGATACGCAGAGCCTCTCACATCCCAGGCTCTGTATGAATGATATGCAGAACCTCTCACCTCCCAGGCTCTGAATGAATGATATGCAGAGCTCCTCACCTCCCAGGCTCTGTATGAATGATACGCAGAGCCTCTCACCTCCCAGGCTCTGTATGAATGATACGCAGAGCCTCTCACCTCCCAGGCTCTGTATGAATGATACGCAGAGCATCTCACCCCCCAGGATCTGTATGAATGATATGCAGAGCCTCTCACCTCCTAGGCTCTGTATGAATGATATGCAGAGCCTCTCACCTCCCAGGCTCTGAATGAATGATACGCAGAGCTTCTCACATCCCAGGATCTGTATGAATGATACGCAGAGCCTCTCACCTCCCAGGCTCTGTATGAATGATACGCAGAGCCTCTCACCTCCCAGGATCTGTATGAATCATACGCAGAGCTTATCACCTCCCAGGCTCTGTATGAATGATACGCAGAGCCTCACACCTCCCGAGCTCTGTATGAATGATATGTAGAGCCTCTCACCTCCCAGGCTCTGTATGAATGATACGCAGAGCCCCTCACCTCCCAGGATCTGTATGAATGATATGCAGAGCCTCTCACCTCCCTGGCTCTGTATGAATGATACGCAGAACATCTCACCTCCCAGGCTCTGTATGAATGATACGCAGAGCCTCTCACCTCCCATGTTCTGTATGAATGATACGCAGAGCATCTCACCTCCCAGGCTCTGTATGAATGATACGCAGAACATCTCACATCCCAGGCTCTGTATGAATGATACGCAGAGCCTCTCACCTCCCAGGCTCTGTATGAATGATACGCAGAGCCTCTCACCTCCCATGTTCTGTATGAATGATACGCCGAGCCTCTCATCTCCCAGGGTATGTATGAATCATACGCAGAGCCTCTCACCTCCCAGGCTCTGTATGAATGACACGCAGAGCCTCTCACCTCCCAGGCTCTGTATGAATGATACGCAGAGCCTCTCACCTCCCAGGCTCTGTATGAATGATACGCAGAGCATCTCACCTCCCAGGCTCTGTATGAATGATATGCAGAGCCTCTCACCACCCAGGCTCTGTATGAATGTTATGCAGAGCCTCTCACCTCCCAGGCTCTGTATGAATGATACGCAGAGCCTCTCACCTCCCAGGCTCTGTATGAATGATACTCAGAGAATCTCATTTCCCAGGCTCTGTATGAATGATACGCGGAGCCTCTCACCTCCCAGGCTCTGTATATAAGATACGCAGAGCATCTCACCACCCAGGCTCTGTATGAATGATTTGCAGAGCCGCTCACCACCCAGGCTCTGTATGAATGATATGCAGAGCCTCTCACGTCCCAGGCTCTGTATGAATGATACGCAGAGCATCTCACCTCCCAGGCTCTGTATGAATGATACGCAGAGCCTCTCACCTCCCAGGCTCTGTATGAATGATACGCAGAGCCTCTCACCTCCCGGGCTCTGCATGAATGATACGCAGAGCCTCTCACCTCCCAGGCTCTGTATGAATGATACGCAGAGCCTCTCACATCCCAGGCTCTGTATGAATGATACGCAGAGCCTCTCACATCCCAGGCTCTGTATGAATGATACGCAGAGCCTCTCACCTCCCAGGCTCTGTATGAATGATACGCAGAGCCTCTCACCTCCCAGGCTCTGGATGAATGATACGCAGAGCCTCTCACCTCCCAGGCTCTGTATGAATGATACGCAGAGCCTCTCACCCCCCAGGCTCTGTATGAATGATACGCAGAGCCTCTCACATCCTTAGACTCTGTATGAATGATACGCAGAGCATCTCACCTCCCAGGCTCTGTATGAATGATACGCAGAGCCTCTCACATCCCAGGATCTGTATGAATGATACGCAGAGCCCCTCACCTCCCAGGCTCTGTATGAATTATACGCAGAGCCTCTCACCTCCCAGGCTCTGTATGAATGATACGCAGAGCCTCTCACCTCCCAGGATCTATATGAATAATACGCAGAGCCTCTCACCTCCCAGGCTCTGTATGAGTGATACGCAGAGCCTCTCACCTCCCAGGCTCTGTATGAATGATACGCAGAGCCTCTCACCTCCCAGGCTCTGTATGAATAATACGCAGAGCCTCTCACCTCCCAGGCTCTGTATGAGTGATACGCAGAGCCTCTCACCTCCCAGGCTCTGTATGAATGATACGCAGAGCCTCTCACCTCCCAGGCTCTGTATGAATGATACGCAGAGCCTCTCACCTCCCAGGAGCTGTATGAATGATACGCAGAGCCTCTCACCTCCCGGGCTCTGTATGAATGATACACAGAGCCTCTCACCTCCCAGGATCTGTATGAATGATACGCAGAGCCTCTCACCTCCCAGGCTCTGTATGAATGATACGCAGAGCCTCTCACCTCCCAGGCTCTGTATGAATGATACGCAGAGCCTCTCACCTCCCGGGCTCTGTATGAATGATACACAGAGCCTCTCACCTCCCGGGCTCTGTATGAATGATACGCAGAGCCTCTCACCTCCCGGGCTCTGTATGAATGATACGCAGAGCCTCTCACCTCCCGGGCTCTGTATGAATGATACGCAGAGCCTCACCTCCCAGGCTCTGTATGAATGATACGCAGAGTCTCTCACCTCCCAGGCTCTGTATGAATGATACGCAGAACGTCTCACCTCCCAGGCTCTGTATGAATGATACGCAGAGCCTCTCACCTCCTAGGCTCTATATGAATGATACGCAGAGTCTCTCACCTCCCATTCTCTGTATGAATGATATGCAGAGCTCCTCACCTCCCAGGCTCTGTATGAATGATACGCAGAGCGTCTCAGCCCCCAGGCTCTGTATGAATGATACGCAGAGCCTCTCACCTCCCAGGCTCTGTATGAATGATACGCAGAGCCTCTCACCTCCCAGGCTCTGTATGAATGATACGCAGAGCTCCTCACCTCCCAGGCTCTGTATGAATGATACGCAGAGCCTCTCACCTCCCGGGCCCTGTATGAATGATACGCAGAGCCTCTCACCTCCCAGGATCTGTATGAATGATACGCAGAGTCTCTCACCTCCCAGGCTCTGTATGAATGATACGCAGAGCGTCTCAGCCCCCAGGCTCTGTATGAATGATACGCAGAGCCTCTCACCTCCCAGGCTCTGTATGAATGATACGCAGAGCGTCTCACCTCTCTGGCTCTGTATGAATGTTACGCAGAACGTCTCACCTCCCAGGCTCTGTATGAATGATACGCAGAGCCTCTCACCTCCCAGGCTCTGTATGAATGATACGCAGAGCCTCTCACCTCCCAGGCTCTGTATGAATGATACGCAGAGCCTCTCACCTCCCAGGATCTGTATGAATTATACGCAGAGCCTCTCACCTCCCAGGCTCTGTATGAATGATACGCAGAGCCTCTCACCTCCCAGGCTCTGTATGAATGATACGCAGAGCCTCTCACATCCCAGGCTCTGTATGAATGATACGCAGAACGTCTCATCTCCCAGGCTCTGTATGAATGATACGCAGAGCCTCTCACCTCCCAGGCTCTGTATGAATGATACGCAGAGCCTCTCACCTCCCAGGATCTGTATGAATGATACGCAGAGCCTCTCACCTCCCGGGCTCTGTATGAATGATACGCAGAGCCTCTCACCTCCCAGGCTCTGTATGAATGATACGCAGAGCCTCTCACCTCCCAGGCTCTGTATGAATGATACGCAGAGCCTCTCACCTCCCAGGCTCTGTATGAATGATACACAGAGCCTCTCACCTCCCAGGATCTGTATGAATGATACGCAGAGCCTCTCACCTCCCAGGCTCTGTATGAATGATACGCAGAGTCTCTCACCTCCCAGGATCTGTATGAATGATATACAGAGCCTCTCACCTCCCAGGCTCTGTATGAATGATACGCAGAGCCTCTCACCTCCCAGGCTCTGTATGAATGATATACAGAGCCTCTCACCTCCCAGGCTCTGTATGAATGATACGCAGAGCCTCTCACCTCCCAGGCTCTGTATGAATGACACGCAGAGCCTCTCACCTCCCAGGCTCTGTATGAATGATACGCAGAGCCTCTCACCTCCTAGGCTCTATATGAATGATACGCAGAGTCTCTCACCTCCCAGGCTCTGTATGAATGATACGCAGAGCCTCTCACCTCCCAGGATCTGTATGAATGATACGCAGAGCCTCTCCCCTCCTAGGCTCTATATGAATGATACGCAGAGTCTCTCACCTCCCAGGCTCTGTATGAATGATACGCAGAGCCTCTCACCTCCCGGGCTCTGTATGAATGATACGCAGAGCGTCTCAGCCCCCAGGCTCTGTATGAATGATACGCAGAGCCTCTCACCTCCCGGGCTCTGTATGAATGATACACAGAGCCTCTCACCTCCCAGGATCTGTATGAATGATACGCAGAGCCTCTCACCTCCCAGGCTCTGTATGAATGATACGCAGAGCCTCTCACCTCCCAGGATCTGTATGAATGATACGCAGAGTCTCTCACCTCCCAGGCTCTGTATGAATGATACGCAGAGCCTCTCACCTCCCAGGCTCTGTATGAATGATACGCAGAGCCTCTCACCTCCTAGGCTCTATATGAATGATACGCAGAGTCTCTCACCTCCCAGGCTCTGTATGAATGATACGCAGAGCCTCTCACCTCCCGGGCTCTGTATGAATGATACGCAGAGCGTCTCAGCCCCCAGGCTCTGTATGAATGATACGCAGAGCCTCTCACCTCCCAGGATCTGTATGAATGATACGCAGAGCCTCTCACCTCCCAGGCTCTGTATGAATGATACGCAGAGCGTCTCACCTCCCAGGCTCTGTATGAATGATACGCAGAGCCTCTCACCTCCCAGGCCCTGTATGAATGATACGCAGAGCCTCTCACCTCCCAGGCTCTGTATGAATGATACGCAGAGCCTCTCACCTCCCAGGATCTGTATGAATGATACGCAGAGTCTCTCACCTCCCAGGCTCTGTATGAATGATACGCAGAGCCTCTCACCTCCCGGGCTCTGTATGAATGATACGCAGAGCCTCTCACCTCCCAGGATCTGTATGAATGATACGCAGAGCCTCTCCCCTCCTAGGCTCTGTATGAATGATACGCAGAGCCTCTCACCTCCCAGGCTCTGTATGAATGATACGCAGATCCTCTCACCTCCTAGGCTCTATATGAATGATACGCAGAGTCTCTCACCTCCCAGGCTCTGTATGAATGATACGCAGAGCCTCTCACCTCCCGGGCTCTGTATGAATGATACGCAGAGCCCCTCACCTCCTAGGCTCTATATGAATGATACGCAGAGTCTCTCACCTCCCAGGCTCTGTATGAATGATACGCAGAGCCTCTCACCTCCCGGGCTCTGTATGAATGATACGCAGAGCGTCTCAGCCCCCAGGCTCTGTATGAATGATACGCAGAGCCTCTCACCTCCCAGGATCTGTATGAATGATACGCAGAGCCTCTCACCTCCCAGGCTCTGTATGAATGATACACAGAGCCTCTCACCTCCCAGGCTCTGTATGAATGATACGCAGAACATCTCACCTCCCAGGCTCTGTATGAATGATACGCAGAGCCTCTCACATCCCAGGTTCTGTATGAATGATACGCAGAGCCTCTCACCTCCCAGGCTCTGTATGAATGATACGCAGAGCTCCTCACCTCCCAGGCTCTGTATGAATGATACGCAGAGCCTCTAACCTCCCAGGCTCTGTATGAATTATACGCAGAGTCTCTCCCCTCCTAGGCTCTGTATGAATGATACGCAGAGCCTCTCACCTCCCAGGCTCTGTATCAATGATACGCAGAGCCTCTCACCTCCCAGTCTCTGTATGAATGATACGCAGAGTCTCTCACCTCCCAGGCTCTGTATGAATGATACGCAGAGCCTCTCCCCTCCTAGGCTCTGTATGAATGATACGCAGAGCCTCTCACCTCCCAGGCTCTGTATGAATGATACGCAGAGCCTCTCCCCTCCTAGGCTCTGTATGAATGATACGCAGAGCCTCTCCCCTCCTAGGCTCTGTATGAATGATACGCAGAGCCTCTCCCCTCCTAGGCTCTGTATGAATGATACGCAGAGCCCCTCACCTCCCAGGCTCTGTATGAATTATACGCAGAGCCTTTCACATCCCAGGCTCTGTATGAATGATACGCAGAGTCTCTCACCTCCCAGGCTCTGTATGAATGATACGCAGAGCCTCTCCCCTCCTAGGCTCTGTATGAATGATACGCAGAGCCTCTCACCTCCCAGGCTCTGTATGAATGATACGCAGAGCCTCTCCCCTCCTAGGCTCTGTATGAATGATACGCAGAGCGTCTCACCTCCCGGGCTCTCTATGAATGATACGCAGAGCGTCTCACCTCCCAGGCTCTGTATGAATGATACGCAGAGCCTCTCACATCCCAGGCTCTGTATGAATGATACACAGAGCCTCTCACCTCCCAGGCTCTGTATGAATGATAAGCAGAGCCTCTCACCTCCCAGGCTCTGTATGAATGATACGCAGAGCCTCTCACCTCCCAGGCTCTGTATGAATGATACGCAGAACGTCTCATCTCCCAGGCTCTGTATGAATGATATGCAGAGCCTCTCACCTCCCAGGCTCTGTATGAATGATACGCAGAGCCTCTCCCCTCCCGGGCTCTGTATGAATGATACGCAGAGCCTCTCAGCCCCCAGGCTCTGTATGAATGACACGCAGAGCCTCTCACCTCCCAGGCTCTGTATGAATGATACGCAGAGCCTCTCACCTCCCAGGCTCTGTATGAATGATACGCAGAGCCTCTCACCTCCCAGGCTCTGTATGAATGATACGCAGAGCCTCTCACCTCCCAGGCTCTGTATGAATGATACGCAGAACGTCTCATCTCCCAGGCTCTGGATGAATGATACGCAGAGTCTCTCACCTCCCAGGCTCTGTATGAATGATATGCAGAGCCTCTCACCTCCCAGGCTCTGTATGAACGGACGCAGAGCATCTCACCCCCCGGGCTCTGTATGAATGATATGCAGAGCCTCTCACCTCCCAGACTCTGTATGAATGATACGCAGAGCCTCTCACCTCCCAGGCTCTGTATGAATGATAAGCAGAGCCTCTCACCTCCCAGGATCTGTATGAATGATACGCAGAGCCTCTCACCTCCCAGGCTCTGAATTAATGATACGCAGAGCCTCTCACCTCCCAGGCTCTGTATGAATGATACGCAGAGCCTCTCACCTCCCAGGCTCTGTATGAATGATACGCAGAGCCTCTCACCTCCCAGGCTCTGAATGAATGATACGCAGAGCCTCTCACCTCCCAGGCACTGTATGAATGATACGCAGAACATCTCACCTCCCAGGCTCTGTATGAATGATTCGCAGAGCCTCTCACCTATCAGGCTCTGAATTAATGATACGCAGAGCCTCTCACCTCCCAGGCTCTGTATGAATGATACGCAGAGCCTCTCACCTCCCAGGCTCTGAATGAATGATACGCAGAGCCTCTCACCTCCCAGGATCTATATGAATGATACGCAGAGCCTCTCACCTCCCAGGCTCTTTATGAATGATACGCAGAACATCTCACCTCCCAGGCTCTGTATGAATGATACGCAGAGCCTCTCACCTCCCAGGCTCTGTATGAATGATACGCAGAGCCTCTCACCTCCCAGGCTCTGTATGAATGATACGCAGAGCCTCTCACCTCCCAGGCTCTGAATGAATGATACGCAGAGCCTCTCACATCCCAGGCTCTGTATGAATGATACGCAGAGCCTCTCACCTCCCAGGCTCTGTATGAATGATACGCAGAGCCTCTCACCTCCCAGGATCTATATGAATGATACGCAGAGCCTCTCACCTCCCAGGCTCTGTATGAATGATACGCAGAACATCTCACCTCCCAGGCTCTGTATGAATGATACGCAGAGCCTCTCACCTCCCAGGCTCTGTATGAATGATACGCAGAGCTTCTCACATCCCAGGATCTGTATGAATGATACGCAGAGCCCCTCACCTCCCAGGCTCTGTATGAATGATACGCAGAGCCTCTCACCTCCCAGGCTCTGTATGAATGATACGCAGAGCCTCTCACCTCCCAGGCTCTGAATGAATGATACGCAGAGCCTCTCACCTCCCAGGATCTATATGAAAGATACGCAGAGCCTCTCACCTCCCGGGCTCTGTATGAATGATACGCAGAGCCCCTCACCTCCCAGGCTCTGTATGAATGATATGCAGAGACTCTCATCTCCCAGGCTCTGTATGAATGATACGCAGAGCCTCTCACCTCCCAGGATCTGTATGAATGATACGCAGAACATCTCACCTCCCAGGCTCTGTATGAATGATACGCAGAGCCTCTCACATCCCAGGCTCTGTATGAATGATACGCAGAGCCTCTCACCTCCCGGGCTCTGTATGAATGATACGCAGAGCCTCTCATCTCCCAGGGTCTCTATGAATGATATGCAGAGCCTCTCACCTCCCAGGCTCTGTATGAATGATACGCAGAGCCTCTCACCTCCCAGGCTCTGTATGAATGATACGCAGAGCCTCTCACCTCCCGGGCTCTCTATGAATGATATGCAGAGCCTTTCACATCCCAGGCTCTGTATGAATGATATGCAGAGCCTCTCACCTCCCAGGCTCTGTATGAATAATACGCAGAGCCTCTCACCTCCCAGGCTCTGTATGAATGACACGCAGAGCCTCTCACCTCCCAGGCTCTGTATGAATGACACGCAGAGCCTCTCACCTCCCAGGCTCTGTATGAATGATATGCAGAGCCTCTCACCTCCCAGGCTCTGTATGAATGATATTCAGAGCCTCTCACCTCCCAGGCTCTGTATGAATGATACGCAGAGCCTCTCACCTCCCGGGCTCTGTATGAATGACACGCAGAGCCTCTCACCTCCCAGGCTCTAAATGAATGATACGCAGAGCCTCTCACCTCCCAGGCTCTGTATGAATGATACGCAGAACATCTCACCTCCCAGGCTCTGTATGAATGATACGCAGAGCCTCTCACATCCCAGGCTCTGTATGAATGATACGCAGAGCCTCTCACCTCCCGGGCTCTGTATGAATGACACGCAGAGCCTCTCACCTCCCAGGCTCTGTATGAATGATATGCAGAGCCTCTCACCTCCCAGGCTCTGTATGAATGATACGCAGAGCCTTTCACATCCCAGGCTCTGTATGAATGATATGCAGAGCCTCTCACCTCCCAGGCTCTGTATGAATGATACGCAGAGCCTCTCACCTCCCAGGCTCTAAATGAATGATACGCAGAGCCTCTCACCTCCCAGGCTCTGTATGAATGATACGCAGAACATCTCACCTCCCAGGCTCTGTATGAATGATACGCAGAACATCTCACCTCCCAGGCTCTGTATGAATGATACGCAGAGCCTCTCACCTCCCGGGCTCTGTATGAATGACACGCAGAGCCACTCACCTCCCAGGGTCTGTATGAATGATACGCAGA
Source organism: Ascaphus truei (assembly GCF_040206685.1). Lineage (NCBI taxonomy): Eukaryota > Metazoa > Chordata > Amphibia > Anura > Ascaphidae > Ascaphus > Ascaphus truei. The sequence goes on from NC_134487.1 coordinate 6,269,840, forward strand.
GCCTCTCACCTCCCAGGATCTGTATGAATGATACGCAGAGCCTCTCACCTCCCAGGCTCTGTATGAATGATACGCAGAACATCTCACCTCCCAGGCTCTGTATGAATGATACGCAGAGCCTCTCACCTCCCAGGCTCTGTATGAATGATATGCAGAGCCTCTCACCTCCCAGGCTCTGTATGAATGATACGCAGAGCCTCTCACCTCCCAGGCACTGTATGAATGATATGCAGAGCCTCTCACATCCCAGGCTCTGTATGAATGATAAGCAGAGCCTCTCACCTCCCAGGCTCTGTGTGAATGACACGCAGAGCCTCTCACCTCCCAGGCTCTGTATGAATGATACGCAGAGCCTCTCACCTCCCAGGCTCTGTATGAATGATACGCAGAGCCTCTCACCTCCCAGGCACTGTATGAATGATAAGCAGAGCCTCTCACCTCCCAGGCTCTGTGTGAATGACACGCAGAGCCTCTCACCTCCCAGGCTCTGTATGAATGATACGCAGAGCCTCTCACCTCCCAGGCTCTGTATGAATGATACGCAGAGCCTCTCACCTCCCAGGCTCTGTATGAATGATACGCAGTGCCTCTCACCTCCCAGGCTCTGTATGAATGATACGCAGAGCATCTCACCTCCCAGGCTCTGTATGAATGATACGCTGAGCCTCTCACCTCCCAGGCTCTGTATGAATGATACGCAGAGCCTCTCACCTCCCAGGCTCTGTATGAATGATATGCAGAGACTGTCACCTCCCAGGCTCTGTATGAATGATACGCAGAGCGTCTCACCTCTCTGGCTCTGTATGAATGTTACGCAGAACGTCTCACCTCCCAGGCTCTGTATGAATGATACGCAGAGCCTCTCACCTCCCAGGATCTGTATGAATGATACGCAGAGCCTCTCACCTCCCAGGCTCTGTATGAATGATACGCAGAGCCTCTCACCTCCCAGGCTCTGTATGAATGTTACGCAGAGCCTCTCACCTCCCGGGCTCTGTATGAATGATACGCAGAGCCTCTCACCTCCCAGGATCTGTATGAATGATACGCAGAGCCTCTCACCTCCCAGGCTCTGTATGAATGATACGCAGAGCCTCTCACCTCCCAGGCTCTGTATGAATTATACGCAGAGCCCCTCACCTCCCAGGATCTGTATGAATGATACGCAGAGCTTCTCACATCCCAGGATCTGTATGAATGATACGCAGAGCCTCTCACCTCCCAGGCTCTGTATGAATGATACGCAGAGCCTCTCACCTCCCAGGATCTGTATGAATGATACGCAGAGCCTCTCACCTCCCGGGCTCTGTATGAATGATACCCAGAGCCTCTCACCTCCCAGGCTCTGTATGAATGTTACGCAGAACGTCTCACCTCCCAGGCTCTGTATGAATGATACGCAGAGCCTCTCACCTCCCAGGCTCTGTATGAATGATACGCAGAGCCTCTCACCTCCCAGGCTCTGTATGAATGATACGCAGAGCCCCTCACCTCCCAGGAACTGTATGAATGATACGCAGAGCCTCTCACCTCCCAGGCTCTGTATGAATGATACGCAGAGCCTCTCACCTCCCAGGCTCTGTATGAATGATACGCAGAGCCTCTCACCTCCCAGGCTATGTATGAATAATACGCAGAGCCTCTCACCTCCCAGGCTCTGTATGAATGACACGCAGAGCCTCTCACCTCCCAGGCTCTGTATGAATGATACGCAGAGCCTCTCACCTCCCAGGCTCTGTATAAATGATACGCAGAGCCTCTCACCTCCCAGGATCTGTATGAATGATACGCAGAGCCTCTCAACCCCCGGGCTCTGTATGAATGAAATGCAGAGCCTCTCACCTCCCAGGCTCTGTATAAATGATACGCAGAGCCTCTCACCTCCCAGGATCTGTATGAATGATACGCAGAGCCTCTCACCTCCCAGGCTCTGAATTAATGATACGCAGAGCCTCTCACCTCCCAGGCTCTGTATGAATGATACGCAGAGCCTCTAACCTCCCAGGCTCTGTATGAATGATACGCAGAGCCTCTCACCTCCCAGGCTCTGTATGAATGACACGCAGAGCCTCTCACCTCCCAGGATCTGTATGAATGATACGCAGAGCCTCTCACCTCCCAGGCTCTGTATGAATGATACGCAGAGCCTCTCACCTCCCAGTATCTATATGAATGATACGCAGAGCCTCTCACCTCCCAGGCTCTGTATGAATGATACGCAGAGCCTCTCACCTCCCAGGATCTGTATGAATGATTCGCAGAGCCTCTCACCTCCCAGGCTCTGAATTAATGATACGCAGAGCCTCTCACCTCCCAGGCTCTGTATGAATGATACGCAGAGCCTCTCACCTCCCAGGCTCTGAATGATAGATACGCAGAGCCTCTCACCTCCCAGGATCTATATGAATGATACGCAGAGCCTCTCACCTCCCAGGCTCTGTATGAATGATACGCAGAACATCTCACCTCCCAGGCTCTGTATGAATGATACGCAGAGCCTCTCACCTCCCAGGCTCTGTATGAATGATTTGCAGAACATCTCACCCCCCGGGCTCTGTATGAATGACACGCAGAGCCTCTCACATCCCAGGCTCTGTATGAATGATACGCAGAGCCTCTCACCTCCCAGGCTCTGAATGAATGATACGCAGAGCCTCTCACATCCCAGGCTCTGTATGAATGATACGCAGAGCCTCTCACCTCCCAGGATCTATATGAATGATACGCAGAGCCTCTCACCTCCCAGGCTCTGTATGAATGATACGCAGAACATCTCACCTCCCAGGCTCTGTATGAATGATACGCAGAGCCTCTCACATCCCAGGCTCTGTATGAATGATACGCAGAGCCTCTCACCTCCCAGGATCTATATGAATGATACGCAGAGCCTCTCACCTCCCAGGCTCTGTATGAATGATACGCAGAGCCTCTCACCTCCCAGGCTCTGAATGAATGATACGCAGAGCCTCTCACCTCCCAGGCTCTGTATGAATGATACGCAGAACATCTCACCTCCCAGGCTCTGTATGAATGACACGCAGAGCCTCTCACATCCCAGGCTCTGTATGAATGATACGCAGAGCCTCTCACCTCCCAGGCTCTGTATGAATGATACGCAGAGCCTCTCACCTCCCGGGCTCTGTATGAATGACACGCAGAGCCTCTCACCTCCCAGGCTCTGTATGAATGATACGCAGAGCCTCTCACCTCCCAGGGTCTGTATGAATGATATGCAGAGCCTCTCACCTCCCAGGCTCTGTATGAATGATACGCAGAACATCTCACCTCCCAGGCTCTGTATGAATGATACGCAGAGCCTCTCACCTCCCAGGCTCTGTATGAATGATACGCAGAACATCTCACCTCCCAGGCTCTGTATGAATGATACGCAGAGCCTCTCACCACCAAGGCTCTGTATGAATGATATGCAGAGCTTCTCACCTCCCAGGCTCTGTATGAATGATACGCAGAGCCTCACACCTCCCAGGCTCTGTATGAATGATATGCAGAGCCTCTCACCTCCCAGGCTCTGTATGAATGATACGCAGAGCCTCTCACCTCCCAGTCTCTGTATGAATGATACGCAGAGCCTCTCACCTCCCGGGCTCTGTATGAATGATACGCAGAGCCTCTCACCTCCCAGGCTCTGTATGAATGATATGCAGAGCCTCTCACCTCCCAGGCTCTGTGTGAATGAGACGCAGAGCCTCTCACATCCCAGGCTCTGTATGAATGATACGCAGAGCCTCTCACCTCTTAGGCTCTGTATGAATGATACGCAGAGCCTCTCACCTCCCAGGCTCTGTATGAATGATACGCAGAGCTTCTCTCCTCCCAGGCTCTGTATGAATGATACGCAGAGCCTCTCACCTCCCGGGCTCTGTATGAATGATACCCAGAGCCTCTCACCTCTTAGGCTCTGTATGAATGATACGCAGAGCCTCTCACCTCCCAGGCTCTGTATGAATGATACGCAGAGCCTCTCACCTCCCAGGCTCTGTATGAATGATACCCAGAGCCTCTCACCTCTTAGGCTCTGTATGAATGATACGCAGAGCCTCTCACCTCCCAGGCTCTGTATGAATGATACGCAGAGCCTCTCACCTCCCAGGCTCTGTATGAATGATATACAGAGCCTCTCACCTCCCAGGCTCTGTATGAATGACACGCAGAGCCTCTCACCTCCCAGGCTCTGTATGAATGATACGCAGAGCCTCTCACCTCTCAGGCTCTGTATGAATGATATACAGAGCCTCTCACCTCCCAGGCTCTGTATGAATGATACGCAGAGCTCCTCACCTCCCAGGCTCTGTATGAATGATACGCAGAGGCTCTCACCTCCCAGGCTCTGTATGAATGATATGCAGAGCCTCTCACCTCCCGGGCTCTGTATGAATGATACGCAGAGGCTCTCACCTCCCAGGCTCTGTATGAATGATATGCAGAGACTGTCACCTCCCAGGCTCTGTATGAATGATACGCAGAGCGTCTCACCTCTCTGGCTCTGTATGAATGTTACGCAGAACGTCTCACCTCCCAGGCTCTGTATGAATGATACGCAGAGCCTCTCACCTCCCAGGCTCTGTATGAATGATACGCAGAGCCTCTCACCTCCCAGGCTCTGTATGAATGATACGCAGAGCCTCTCACCTCCCAGGCTCTGTATGAATGATACGCAGAGCCTCTCACCTCCCAGGATCTGTATGAATGATACGCAGAGCCTCTCACCTCCCAGGCTCTGTATGAATGATACGCAGAGCCTCTCACCTCCCAGGCTCTGTATGAATGATACGCAGAGCCTCTCACCTCCCGGGCTCTGTATGAATGATACGCAGAGCCTCTCACCTCCCAGGATCTGTATGAATGATACGCAGAGCCTCTCACCTCCCAGGCTCTGTATGAATGATACGCAGAGCCTCTCACCTCCCAGGCTCTGTATGAATGATACGCAGAGCCCCTCACCTCCCAGGATCTGTATGAATGATACGCAGAGCCTCTCACCTCCCAGGCTCTGTATGAATGATATACAGAGCCTCTCACCTCCCATGTTCTGTATGAATGATACGCAGAGCTTCTCACCTCCCAGGCTCTGTATGAATGATACGCAGAGCCTCTCACCTCCCAGGCTCTGTATGAATGATACGCAGAGCCCCTCACCTCCCAGGATCTGTATGAATGATACGCAGAGCCTCTCACCTCCCAGGCTCTGTATGAATGTTACGCAGAACGTCTCACCTCCCAGGCTCTGTATGAATGATACGCAGAGCCTCTCACCTCCCAGGCTCTGTATGAATGATACGCAGAGCCTCTCACCTCCCAGGCTCTGTATGAATGATACGCAGAGCCTCTCACCTCCCAGGATCTGTATGAATGATACGCAGAGCCTCTCACCTCCCAGGCTCTGTATGAATGATATACAGAGCCTCTCACCTCTCATGTTCTTTATGAATGATACGCAGAGCCTCTCACCTCCCAGGCTCTGTATGAATGATACGCAGAGCCTCTCACCTCCAAGGCTATGTATGAATAATACGCAGAGCCTCTCACCTCCCAGGCTCTGTATGAATGACACGCAGAGCCTCTCACCTCCCAGGCTCTGTATGAATGATACGCAGAGCCTCTCACCTCCCAGGCTCTGTATGAATGATACACAGAGCATCTCACCTCCCAGGCTCTGTATGAATGATATGCAGAGCCTCTCACCACCCAGGCTCTGTATGAATGTTATGCAGAGCCTCTCACCTCCCAGGCTCTGTATGAGTGATACGCAGAGCCTCTCACATCCCAGGATCTGTATGAATGATACACAGAGCCTCTCACCTCCCAGGCTCTGTATGAATGATACTCAGAGAATCTCACCTCCCAGGCTCTGTATGAATGATACGCAGAGCCTCTCACCTCACAGGCTCTGTATGAATGATATGCAGAGCGTCTCACCCCCCGGGCTCTGTATGAATGATATGCAGAGCCTCTCACCTCCCAGGCTCTGTATAAATGATACGCAGAGCATCTCACCACCCAGGCTCTGTATGAATGATATGCAGAGCCTCTCACCACCCAGGCTCTGTATGAATGATATGCAGAGCATCTCACCTCCCAGGCTCTGTATGAATGTTATGCAGAGCATCTCACCTCCCAGGCTCTGTATGAATGATACGCAGAGCCTCTCACCTCCCAGGCTCTGAATTAATGATACGCAGAGCCTCTCACCTCCCAGGCTCTGTATGAATGATACGCAGAGCCTCTAACCTCCCAGGCTCTGTATGAATGATACGCAGAGCCTCTCACCTCCCAGGCTCTGTATGAATGATTCGCAGAGCCTCTCACCTCCCAGGCTCTGAATTAATGATACGCAGAGCCTCTCACCTCCCAGGCTCTGTATGAATGATACGCAGAGCCTCTCACCTCCCAGGCTCTGAATGAATGATACGCAGAGCCTCTCACATCCCAGGATCTGTATGAATGATACGCAGAGCCTCTCACCTCCCAGGCACTGTATGAATGATACGCAGAGTCTCTCACTTCCCAATTTCTGTATGAATGATACGCAGAGTCTCTCACCTCCCAGGCTCTGTATGAATGATATGCAGAGCCTCTCACCTCCCAGGCTCTGTATGAATGATACGCAGAGACTCTCACCTCCCCGGCTCTGTATGATTGATACGCAGAGCCTCTCACCTCCCAGGCTCTGTATGAATTATACGCAGAGCCTCTCACCTCCCAGGCTATGAATGAATTATACGCAGAGCCTCTCACCTCCCAGGCTCTGAATGAATTATACGCAGAGCCTCTCACCTCCCAGGATCTGTATGAATGATTCGCAGAGCCTCTCACCTCCCAGGCTCTGAATTAATGATACGCAGAGCCTCTCACCTCCCAGGCTCTGTATGAATGATACGCAGAGCGTCTCACCTCCCAGGCTCTGTATGATTGATACGCAGAGCCTCTCACATCCCAGGCTCTGTATGAATGATACGCAGAGCCTCTCACCTCCCAGGCTCTGTATGAATGATACGCAGAGCTCCTCACCTCCCAGGCTCTGTATGAATGATACGCAGAGCTCCTCACCTCCCAGGCTCTGTATGAATGATACGCAGAGCCTCTCACCTCCCAGGATCTGTATGAATGATACGCAGAGCCTCTCACCACCCAGGCTCTGTATGAATGATACGCAGAGCTCCTCACCTCCCAGGCTCTGTATGATTGATACGCAGAGCCTCTCACATCCCAGGATCTGTATGAATGATACGCAGAGCCTCTCACCTCCCAGGCTCTGTATGAATGACACGCAGAGCCTCTCACCTCCCAGGATCTGTATGAATGATACGCAGAGCCTCTCACCTCCCAGGCTCTGTATGAATGATACGCAGAGCGTCTCACCTCCCAGGCTCTGTATGATTGATACGCAGAGCCTCTCACATCCCAGGCTCTGTATGAATGATACGCAGAGCCTCTCACCTCCCAGGCTCTGTATGAATGATACGCAGAGCTCCACACCTCACAGGCTCTGTATGAATGATACGCAGAGCCTCTCACCACCCAGGCTCTGTATGAATGATACGCAGAGCTCCTCACCTCCCAGGCTCTGTATGATTGATACGCAGAGCCTCTCACATCCCAGGATCTGTATGAATGATACGCAGAGCCTCTCACCTCCCAGGATCTGTATGAATGATACGCAGAGCCTCTCACCTCCCAGGCTCTGAATTAATGATACGCAGAGCCTCTCACCTCCCAGGCTCTGTATGAATGATACGCAGAGCCTCTCACCTCCCAGGCTCTGAATGAATGATACGCAGAGCCTCTCACATCCCAGGATCTGTATGAATGATACGCAGAGCCTCTCACATCCCAGTCTCTGTATGAATGATACGCAGAGTCTCTCACTTCCCAATTTCTGTATGAATGATACGCAGAGTCTCTCACCTCCCAGGCTCTGTATGAATGATATGCAGAGCCTCTCACCTCCCAGGCTCTGTATGAATGATACGCAGAGACTCTCACCTCCCCGGCTCTGTATGATTGATACGCAGAGCCTCTCACCTCCCAGGCTCTGTATGAATTATACGCAGAGCCTCTCACCTCCCAGGCTATGAATGAATTATACGCAGAGCCTCTCACCTCCCAGGCTCTGAATGAATTATACGCAGAGCCTCTCACCTCCCAGGATCTGTATGAATGATTCGCAGAGCCTCTCACCTCCCAGGCTCTGAATTAATGATACGCAGAGCCTCTCACCTCCCAGGCTCTGTATGAATGATACGCAGAGCGTCTCACCTCCCAGGCTCTGTATGATTGATACGCAGAGCCTCTCACATCCCAGGCTCTGTATGAATGATACGCAGAGCCTCTCACCTCCCAGGCTCTGTATGAATGATACGCAGAGCTCCTCACCTCCCAGGCTCTGTATGAATGATACGCAGAGCTCCTCACCTCCCAGGCTCTGTATGAATGATACGCAGAGCCTCTCACCTCCCAGGATCTGTATGAATGATACGCAGAGCCTCTCACCACCCAGGCTCTGTATGAATGATACGCAGAGCTCCTCACCTCCCAGGCTCTGTATGATTGATACGCAGAGCCTCTCACATCCCAGGATCTGTATGAATGATACGCAGAGCCTCTCACCTCCCAGGCTCTGTATGAATGACACGCAGAGCCTCTCACCTCCCAGGATCTGTATGAATGATACGCAGAGCCTCTCACCTCCCAGGCTCTGTATGAATGATACGCAGAGCGTCTCACCTCCCAGGCTCTGTATGATTGATACGCAGAGCCTCTCACATCCCAGGCTCTGTATGAATGATACGCAGAGCCTCTCACCTCCCAGGCTCTGTATGAATGATACGCAGAGCTCCACACCTCACAGGCTCTGTATGAATGATACGCAGAGCCTCTCACCACCCAGGCTCTGTATGAATGATACGCAGAGCTCCTCACCTCCCAGGCTCTGTATGATTGATACGCAGAGCCTCTCACATCCCAGGATCTGTATGAATGATACGCAGAGCCTCTCACCTCCCAGGATCTGTATGAATGATACGCAGAGCCTCTCACCTCCCAGGCTCTGAATTAATGATACGCAGAGCCTCTCACCTCCCAGGCTCTGTATGAATGATACGCAGAGCCTCTCACCTCCCAGGCTCTGAATGAATGATACGCAGAGCCTCTCACATCCCAGGATCTGTATGAATGATACGCAGAGCCTCTCACATCCCAGTCTCTGTATGAATGATACGCAGAGTCTCTCACTTCCCAATTTCTGTATGAATGATACGCAGAGTCTCTCACCTCCCAGGCTCTGTATGAATGATATGCAGAGCCTCTCACCTCCCAGGCTCTGTATGAATGATACGCAGAGACTCTCACCTCCCCGGCTCTGTATGATTGATACGCAGAGCCTCTCACCTCCCAGGCTCTGTATGAATTATACGCAGAGCCTCTCACCTCCCAGGCTATGAATGAATTATACGCAGAGCCTCTCACCTCCCAGGCTCTGAATGAATTATACGCAGAGCCTCTCACCTCCCAGGATCTGTATGAATGATTCGCAGAGCCTCTCACCTCCCAGGCTCTGAATTAATGATACGCAGAGCCTCTCACCTCCCAGGCTCTGTATGAATGATACGCAGAGCGTCTCACCTCCCAGGCTCTGTATGATTGATACGCAGAGCCTCTCACATCCCAGGCTCTGTATGAATGATACGCAGAGCCTCTCACCTCCCAGGCTCTGTATGAATGATACGCAGAGCTCCTCACCTCCCAGGCTCTGTATGAATGATACGCAGAGCTCCTCACCTCCCAGGCTCTGTATGAATGATACGCAGAGCCTCTCACCTCCCAGGATCTGTATGAATGATACGCAGAGCCTCTCACCACCCAGGCTCTGTATGAATGATACGCAGAGCTCCTCACCTCCCAGGCTCTGTATGATTGATACGCAGAGCCTCTCACATCCCAGGATCTGTATGAATGATACGCAGAGCCTCTCACCTCCCAGGCTCTGTATGAATGACACGCAGAGCCTCTCACCTCCCAGGATCTGTATGAATGATACGCAGAGCCTCTCACCTCCCAGGCTCTGTATGAATGATACGCAGAGCGTCTCACCTCCCAGGCTCTGTATGATTGATACGCAGAGCCTCTCACATCCCAGGCTCTGTATGAATGATACGCAGAGCCTCTCACCTCCCAGGCTCTGTATGAATGATACGCAGAGCTCCACACCTCACAGGCTCTGTATGAATGATACGCAGAGCCTCTCACCACCCAGGCTCTGTATGAATGATACGCAGAGCTCCTCACCTCCCAGGCTCTGTATGATTGATACGCAGAGCCTCTCACATCCCAGGATCTGTATGAATGATACGCAGAGCCTCTCACCTCCCAGGATCTGTATGAATGATACGCAGAGCCTCTCACCTCCCAGGCTCTGAATGAATGATACGCAGAGCCTCTCACCTCCCAGGCTCTGTATGAATGATACGCAGAGCCTCTCACCTCCCAGGATCTATATGAATGATACGCAGAGCCTCTCACCTCCCAGGATCTGTATGAATGATTCGCAGAGCCTCTCACCTCCCAGGCTCTGTATGAATGATACGCAGAGCCTCTCACCTCCCAGGCTCTGAATTAATGATACGCAGAGCCTCTCACCTCCCAGGCTCTGAATTAATGATACGCAGAGCCTCTCACCTCCCAGGCTCTGTATGAATGATACGCAGAGCCTCTCACCTCCCAGGCTCTGAATGATTGATACGCAGAGCCTCTCACCTCCCAGGATCTATATGAATGATACGCAGAGCCTCTCACCTCCCAGGATCTGTATGAATGATACGCAGAGCTCCTCACCTCCCAGGCTCTGTATGAATGATACGCAGAGCCTCTCACCTCCCGGGCTCTGTATGAATGACACGCAGAGCCTCTCACCTCCCAGGCTCTGTATGAATTATACGCAGAGCCTCTCACCTCCCAGGCTCTGTATGAATGATACGCAGAGCCTCTCACATCCCAGGCTCTGTATGAATGATACGCAGAGCCCCTCACCTCCCAGGCTCTGTATGAATGATACGTAGAGCCTCTCACCTCCCGGGCTCTGTATGAATGACACGCAGAGCCTCTCACCTCCCAGGCTCTGTATGAATGATACGCAGAGCCTCTCACCTCCCAGGGTCTGTATGAATGACACGCAGAGCCTCTCACCTCCCAGGCTCTGTATGAATGATACGCAGAGCCTCTCACCTCCCAGGCTCTGTATGAATGATACGCAGAGCCTCTCACCTCCCAGGATCTGTATGAATGATACGCAGAGCCTCTCACCTCCCAGGCTCTGTATGAATGATACGCAGAGCCTCTCACCTCCCAGGCTCTGTATGAATGATACGCAGAGCCTCTCACCTCCCAGGCTCTGTATGAATGATACGCAGAGCCTCTCACCTCCCAGGCTCTGTATGAATGATACGCAGAGCCTCTCACCTCCCAGGCTCTGTATGAATGACACGCAGAGCCTCTCACATCCCAGGCTCTGTATGAATGATACGCAGAGCCTCTCACCTCCCAGGCTCTGTATGAATGATACGCAGAGCTTCTCACCTCCCAGGCTCTGTATGAATGATACGCAGAGCCTCTCACCTCCCGGGCTCTGTATGAATGATACCCAGAGCCTCTCACCTCTTAGGCTCTGTATGAATGATACGCAGAGCCTCTCACCTCCCAGGCTCTGTATGAATGATACGCAGAGCCTCTCACCTCCCGGGCTCTGTATGAATGATACCCAGAGCCTCTCACCTCTTAGGCTCTGTATGAATGATACGCAGAGCCTCTCACCTCCCAGGCTCTGTATGAATGATACGCAGAGCCTCTCACCTCCCAGGCTCTGTATGAATGATACGCAGAGCCTCTCACCTCCCAGGCTCTGTATGAATGATACGCAGAGCCTCTCACCTCCCGGGCTCTGTATGAATGATACGCAGAGCCTCTCACCTCCCAGGCTCTGTATGAATGATACGCAGAGCCTCTCACCTCCCAGGCTCTGTATGAATGATACGCAGAGCCTCTCACCTCCCAGGCTCTGTATGAATGATACGCAGAGCCTCTCACCTCTTAGGCTCTGTATGAATGATACGCAGAGCCTCTCACCTCCCAGGCTCTGTATGAATGATACGCAGAGCCTCTCACCTCCCGGGCTCTGTATGAATGATACCCAGAGCCTCTCACCTCTTAGGCTCTGTATGAATGATACGCAGAGCCTCTCACCTCCCAGGCTCTGTATGAATGATACGCAGAGCCTCTCACCTCCCAGGCTCTGTATGAATGATACGCAGAGCCTCTCACCTCCCGGGCTCTGTATGAATGATACGCAGAGGCTCTCACCTCCCAGGCTCTGTATGAATGATACGCAGAGCGTCTCACCTCTCTGGCTCTGTATGAATGTTACGCAGAACGTCTCACCTCCCAGGCTCTGTATGAATGATACGCAGAGCCTCTCACCTCCCAGGCTCTGTATGAATGATACGCAGAGCCTCTCACCTCCCAGGCTCTGTATGAATGATACGCAGAGCCTCTCACCTCCCAGGATCTGTATGAATGATACGCAGAGCCTCTCACCTCCCAGGCTCTGTATGAATGATACGCAGAGCCTCTCACCTCCCAGGCTCTGTATGAATGATACGCAGAGCCTCTCACCTCCCGGGCTCTGTATGAATGATACGCAGAGCCTCTCACCTCCCAGGATCTGTATGAATGATACGCAGAGCCTCTCACCTCCCAGGCTCTGTATGAATGATACGCAGAGCCTCTCACCTCCCAGGCTCTGTATGAATGATACGCAGAGCCCCTCACCTCCCAGGATCTGTATGAATGATACGCAGAGCCTCTCACCTCCCAGGCTCTGTATGAATGATATACAGAGCCTCTCACCTCCCATGTTCTGTATGAATGATACGCAGAGCCTCTCACCTCCCAGGCTCTGTATGAATGATACGCAGAGCCTCTCACCTCCCAGGCTCTGTATGAATGATACGCAGAGCCCCTCACCTCCCAGGATCTGTATGAATGATACGCAGAGCCTCTCACCTCCCAGGCTCTGTATGAATGTTACGCAGAACGTCTCACCTCCCAGGCTCTGTATGAATGATACGCAGAGCCTCTCACCTCCCAGGCTCTGTATGAATGATACGCAGAGCCTCTCACCTCCCAGGCTCTGTATGAATGATACGCAGATCCCCTAACCTCCCAGGATCTGTATGAATGATATACAGAGCCTCTCACCTCTCATGTTCTTTATGAATGATACGCAGAGCCTCTCACCTCCCAGGCTCTGTATGAATGATACGCAGAGCTTCTCTCCTCCCAGGCTCTGTATGAATGACACGCAGAGCCTCTCACCTCCCAGGCTCTGTATGAATGATACGCAGAGCCTCTCACCTCCCAGGCTCTGTATGAATAATACGCAGAGCCTCTCACCTCCCAGGCTCTGTATGAATGACACGCAGAGCCTCTCACCTCCCAGGCTCTGTATGAATGATACGCAGAGCCTCTCACCTCCCAGGCTCTGTATGAATGATACACAGAGCATCTCACCTCCCAGGCTCTGTATGAATGATATGCAGAGCCTCTCATCACCCAGGCTCTGTATGAATGATATACAGAGCCTCTCACCTCTCATGTTCTTTATGAATGATACGCAGAGCCTCTCACCTCCCAGGCTCTGTATGAATGATACGCAGAGCTTCTCTCCTCCCAAGCTCTGTATGAATGACACGCAGAGCCTCTCACCTCCCAGGCTCTGTATGAATGATACGCAGAGCCTCTCACCTCCCAGGCTCTGTATGAATAATACGCAGAGCCTCTCACCTCCCAGGCTCTGTATGAATGACACGCAGAGCCTCTCACCTCCCAGGCTCTGTATGAATGATACGCAGAGCCTCTCACCTCCCAGGCTCTGTATGAATGATACACAGAGCATCTCACCTCCCAGGCTCTGTATGAATTATATGCAGAGCCTCTCACCACCCAGGCTCTGTATGAATGTTATGCAGAGCCTCTCACCTCCCAGGCTCTGTATGAGTGATACGCAGAGCCTCTCACATCCCAGGATCTGTATGAATGATACGCAGAGCCTCTCACCTCCCAGGCTCTGTATGAATGATACTCAGAGAATCTCACCTCCCAGGCTCTGTATGAATGATACGCAGAGCCTCTCACCTCACAGGCTCTGTATGAATGATATGCAGAGCGTCTCACCCCCCGGGCTCTGTATGAATGATATGCAGAGCCTCTCACCTCCCAGGCTCTGTATAAATGATACGCAGAGCATCTCACCACCCAGGCTCTGTATGAATGATATGCAGAGCCTCTCACCACCCAGGCTCTGTATGAATGATATGCAGAGCCTCTCACCTCCCAGGCTCTGTATGAATGTTATGCAGAGCATCTCACCTCCCAGGCTCTGTATGAATGATACGCAGAGCCTCTCACCTCCCAGGCTCTGTATGAATGATACGCAGAGCCTCTCACCTCCCAGGCTCTGTATGAATAATACGCAGAGCCTCTCACCTCCCGGGCTCTGTATGAATGATACGCAGAGCCTCTCACCTCCCGGGCTCTGTATGAATGATACGCAGAGCATCTCACCTCCCAGGCTCTGTATGAATGATACGCAGAGCCTCTCACCTCCCAGGCTCTGTATGAATGATACGCAGAGCCTCTCACCTCCCAGGCTCTGAATGAATGATACGCAGAGCCTCTCAGCTCCCAGGCTCTGTATGAATGATACAGAAATGGGGCACACAGAAATGGGGCACACAGAAATGGGGCACACAGAAATGGGGCACTCAGAAATGGGGCACTCAGAAATGGGGCACACAGAAATGGGGCACTCAGAAATGGGGCACTCAGAAATGGGGCACCTGGGGTGGTCTCACTTCTCCGATTGCAGCGCCTCCACCTGCGAAGCAGGATAACCCCTCTCAGGAACCAGTCAGTAAATACACACCGAGTATATAGATAACGTATTTACTACACACTCACGATAACTCAATATAACAGCTCAACACAGTAACAATACAGGAGATGTGCCCCCCATGTACTTAGAGGGCTGCGGCACTAATTCCCTGGTGTCCTTCCCCAATTTCAGTCCCACCCAAGTGTAGGGAGTAGCGCTACCCCTGCGCACCGTTGGTGCCCGTTATGTGAGGCCTCTCGGCGTCCTTCCGCTCCTCCTGCGTCCGATCCGCCGCGTGGGGTGGGCTCCCGCTGTGCATGCCTGAGGCTTCTCTTGAGCATGCGCGATATTAAAGAGGGTGGCGCCCTGTACCGTCATCCCTCCGCGGAGCTCCCTCGACCCGGTCACCAGCCCGCAACCCTATCACCGCGCGCCCTCCGCCGGCGCCCGCGCGGAGGTAAGGGGACCCTAGCCACACAGGAATATACAGTAGTGAGAGATCAAAGCCGAGATGTAGGACTCCGATGAGTGTGGAGCCGTGCAGAGGGTAAGGAAAACCTTGCATGTAATACAGATTTGGAAGGAGAGCCAGTGGAGAGGTGTAAGGATGAGACGAGGTGTAAGGATGAGACGAGGTGTAAGGATGAGACGAGGTGTAAGGATGAGACGAGGTGTAAGGATGAGACGAGGTGTAAGGATGAGACGAGGTGTAAGGATGAGACGAGGTGTAAGGATGAGACGAGGTGTAAGGATGAGACGAGGTGTAAGGATGAGACGAGGTGTAAGGCTGAGACGAGGTGTAAGGATGAGACGAGGTGTAAGGATGAGACGAGGTGTAAGGATGAGACGAGGTGTAAGGATGAGACGAGGTGTAAGGATGAGACGAGGTGTAAGGATGAGACGAGGTGTAAGGATGAGACGAGGTGTAAGGATGAGACGAGGTGTAAGGATGAGACGAGGTGTAAGGATGAGACGAGGTGTAAGGATGAGACGAGGTGTAAGGCTGAGACGAGGTGTAAGGATGAGACGAGGTGTAAGGATGAGACGAGGTGTAAGGATGAGACGAGGTGTAAGGATGAGACGAGGTGTAAGGATGACACGAGGTGTAAGGATGACACGAGGTGTAAGGATGAGACGAGGTGTAAGGATGAGACGAGGTGTAAGGATGAGACGAGGTGTAAGGATGAGACGAGGTGTAAGGCTGAGACGAGGTGTAAGGATGAGACGAGGTGTAAGGATGACACGAGGTGTGTGGGAGGAAGTAGTGTGATGTTTACTTGCATAATGCAGATATAAAAACTAAATCTCCCCAGCAGGGACGGCCTTACAAAAATTCCAGAATTACAAAAATCGGGCTCGTCCGGGATTTGAACCCGGGACCTCTCGCACCCAAAGCGAGAATCATACCCCTAGACCAACGAGCCAGCTGCTAGATGCCAGTGCTGTAGTGTTTATAGCAGACCTGCGGTGTCAGGTTACACAGCTGATTGTAAAGTACTCAGTATGCAGTCTGCTGCTCACATACACAGATAGCTATTAGTGTGGGCGTGTATGTGTGTGGGCGTGTATGTGTGTGGGCGTGTGTGTGTGTGTGAGCGTGTGTGTGTGGGCGTGTGCAGAGCGATGAATATCTATAACACGCAGCTGTGTCACTCTCCCTGCACACAGAGCTGTGTCACTATCTGTCCTTGCACACAGAGCTGTCACTGTCTGTCCGTGCACACAGAGCTGTGTCACTGTCTGTCCCTGCACACAGAGCTGTGTCACTGTCTGTCCCTGCACACAGAGCTGTATTACTGTCCCTGCACACAGAGCTGTGTCACTGTCCCTGCACACAGAGCTGTGTCACTGTCTGTCCCTGCACACAGAGCTGTATTACTGTCCCTGCACACAGAGCTGTGTCACTGTCTGTCCCTGCACACAGACCTGTGTCACTGTCCCTGCACACAGAGCTGTGTCACTGTCTGTCCCTGCACACAGACCTGTGTCACTGTCTGTCCATGCACACAGTGCTGTGTCACTGTCCCTGCACACAGAGCTGTGTCACTGTCCCTGCAAACAGAGTTGTGCATGTTGGCTCGTTGGTCTAGGGGTATGATTCTCGCTTTGGGTGCGAGAGGTCCCGGGTTCAAATCCCGGACGAGCCCTTTTTTTTCTATACCCAGCTTGTGCAGAACTGAGGCAAACCCCAAACCTTCATTTAACATCCTGTATTGAAATGTTTATACATTTTCATATAAGTATTCTGACACTATATGGGAGCTGTTGTATTTATTAATATATTTGTATTAAATAATTTATATGTATATTTCAACATATATTTTGTGAATAACTGTATGCAATCGGCTCGTTGGTCTAGGGGTATGATTCTCGCTTAGGGTGCGAGAGGTCCCGGGTTCAAATCCCGGACGAGCCCTTCTTTTGTTATTTGTCTTCTGACATTTTATATTACTGCAGCATGTCATACATATAGCACTGCGTCATACATATAGCACTGCGTCATACATATAGCACTGCGTCATACATATAGCACTGCGTCACACAGCAGGAGGATTACCAGGAATTAGGGACGTTCTCACCTTGTATCACAAAAGGAAACCACTCGTAGCCTATATTTTGTTACCTCTAGATTTTATTCTTTATGAAAAATCACTTTAAATTTGAAGATAATATTTATTTCCAAGTAAAGTGAACACCGTGGATAGCAATGCAGCCCCTTCCCCCACTAACCATTTCATCGGTTTATATCCCATCCCAGTAGATTATTGGGGTGGGATATAAACCCAGGGCTGTGTGAGCCGGACCCTTTTCCAATCGGATGAATCACTAGGAGAACTCTGCCGACATTAGTGTTTTGCTGAAAGCCTCAGTCCAAATTAACACCATACAGAAGCGCCATAAGGTGCCGCCCCCAGAACGCCCCCTTTCCTATTTCCACATGTAGGGCGGCGCCAGGGTTTCATGCGCCCCAGGTGAAACTTAAAACGTGCACCCCAAAAATAAAATAAACAGTGGCGTAGCTATGGGGGCTAAAGGGGGTGTGCGATCGCACCCCCTGCGCGACGCAAAATAAAAATAAAAGGGCGCCAAAATACCGGACAAAAAAAAAAGAAAAATAATTTTATTTATTTTTTAAAGATAAATAAATAAAGAATAATAAAAGGAATAAAATAAATATTACTATTAATGCGCTCCTCGGACCGTAACGCCCTGGGCGACCAGCGAGGTTCAGCTAATGGACGGGCCGGTTTAACGTGTATAGTATCATTGTCATTACAATACAAGGTCAAGAAAGTACAAACATACTAAGCATGACAGGTAAATGTCAACATAAGGCCGATGCCTCGTAGATTTTTGACTCGTAGGTTTTTGCAATTTGCAAGTATAATAAAATATTACTTTTGTTTAGCTAAATAGAACTGGACTTCGAACAGATATATATATATATATATATATATATATATATATATATATATATATATATATATATATATATATATATATATATATCCTATAATTGATCAGCAGTGTTGGCTCCTGCTTGACTTTTCCAGTTGCTTCCCATGTAGACCCACTCTCTGGGGCCCCTGCCTATGGGGTCTCTATATGCCCCTCTCCACCTCCTTCCCCCTAAGGTCATTACCTAAAAGAGACAGCTGAGAATGTAATCCCTGAGAGAGCAGGATTACTGGCTGATCCCCATGAGCATTTAAAGGGATTTCTGTGAGCATGGACCATATATAACGGTGCAGCAGGGAGACCCTGGGACAGAGGTGTGAGCAGGAACGGGGTGGGATGTCGCAGGAGGAAGAGTTTTATCTCTTTAAGAACTTGTCCACTGTGGGTCCCTGGGATGGGCCTCAGTATCACATTGCCCCAAAGTGGGCGTTCTACCTGCAGACGGTCTTCATGGGCCTTGTATACCTGGCCGGGACACCGCTGAATGCTATCGTGCTGCTGGTGACGGTGAAATACAAGAAGCTCCGGCAGCCTCTTAACTACATCCTGGTTAACATCTCAATGGCCGGGTTTCTCTGCTCCTTCTCCATATTCACTGTCCTTGTGTCCAGCTACCAGGGGTATTTCATCTTTGGGAAAACAGTTTGTGCCCTGGAAGGCTTTATGGGGTCAGTCTCAGGTAAGGCCATGATACCTGACCATCAACCTTACCCTCGGGACTGGTCATCCTGTGTCTTTCCCTCAAGACTGGTCGTCCTGTTTCTGTCCCTCAGGACTGTTCACCCTGTGTCTGGTCAACTCTCTCCTTGGGTCTTGTCACTGAGCATATTCCTATCTCACTTCTTTAGACCTAGTCACTGCGTGCACTCACATCTCTGTCCCTAAGGTCTTGTCACAAAGTGAACCCCATATCTCTCCCTTATAAGGGTAGCTCTCTCTGCCACTGGTATCTGGCCATTATGCTCCTTCCTCTCCATCAGGTTTTGCTTTTTCTCTGGTATATCTCCTCCTAAGGTCCGGTCAATGCTTGTTGTTTCTGTCTCTCAGACCACTAGTCTCTCTGTTCCTTAGTCACAATGAATGAGCTTTCTCATCGCTCCCTTAGGTCTGGCCAATGACTGTTATTTCTGTCCCTCAGACATCTGGTCTCTCTCTTTCCAGGTGTGATCACTGCCTGGTCTCCCCGAGGTACTATAATTAACTGACTTCTGTCCCTTAATTCTGGTCACTAGATGGTCTCTGTCTTTCAGGTCTAGTCATTGCCTGGTCTCTCCCCAGACCGTAGGTCTCTCTCACCCAGGGGTCTGATCACTGGCTGGTTTCTCTTCCAGATCTGGTCACTGGATGGTCTCTATCCCTCAGGTCTAGTCACTGGTTGTTCTCTATCCCTCAGGTCTGGTCACTGGTTGGTCTCTTTGCCCTCATACCTCTGTTCTTTTTCTTTCCCAAGTCTACCCCCACTGTCCCAGTTACTGGCTGATCTGTCTACCACTTAGAAGTCTGATCTCTCTCTCTTCCTGAGATCTGGTCACTGTCTGGTCTCTGTCCCTTACACCTCTGGTTTTCTCTCTCTCCCCTGCAGGTCTGGTCACTGGTTAGTCTCTGTCACTTAGAGCTCTGGTTTCTCTCTCTCCCTCAGGTCTGGTCACTGGTTGGTCTCCTTGCCCCTCATACCTCTGTTCTCTCTCTTTCCCAATTCTACCAATCTGTCCCTCTGTTCCAGTTACTGGCTGATCTGTCTACCACTTAGAACTCTGGTCTCTCTTTTCCTGAGATCTGGTCACTGGTTTCTCTCTGTCCTTCAGACCTCTAGTCTCTCTCTTCCTCAGATCTGGTCACTGGCTGCTCTCTGTCCTTCAGACCTCTAGTCTCTCTCTTCCTCAGATCTGGTCACTGGCTGCTCTCTGTCCTTCAGACCTCTAGTCTCTCTCTTCCTCAGATCTGGTCACTGGCTGCTCTCTGTCTTTCAGACCTCTAGTCTCTCTCTTCCTCATATCTGGTCACTGGCTGCTCTCTGTCCTTCAGACCTCTAGTCTCTCTCTTCCTCAGATCTGGTCACTGTGTGCTCTCTGTCCTTCAGACCTCTATTCTCTCTCTTCCTCAGATCTGGTCACTGGCTGCTCTCTGCCCTTCAGACCTCTAGTCTCTTTCTTCCTCAGATCTGATCACTGGCTGCTCTCTGCCCTTCAGACCTCTAGTCTCTCTCTTCCTCAGATCTGGTCACTGTGTGCTCTCTGTCCTTCAGACCTCTAGTCTCTCTCTCTTTCTCAGACCTGGTCACTGGGTATTCTCTGTCCTTCAGACCTCTAGTCTCTCTCTTCCTCAGATCTGGTCACTGGCTGCTCTCTGTCCTTCAGACCTCTAGTCTCTCGCTTCCACAGACCTGGTCACTGTCTGGGTCTCTGTCCCTTAGATCTCTGGTTTCTCTCTCTCCCACAGGTCTGGTCACTGGCTGGTCACTAGCCTTCCTGGCATTTGAAAGATACATTGTTATTTGCAAGCCGTTGGGGAGTTTCCGCTTCAGCTCTAAACATGCTCTGACCCGTGGTGCTCTGCACATGGATCATTGGCGTCGGAGTATCCGTACCCCCCTTCTTTGGCTGGAGCAGGTAATTGGTCAGTGTGGCTTGTGGGAGGTCAGTGAACGGTTACATGATTCACAGTCACCCCCCCCCCCCATGGATGAATACACGTTTAATTGTGCTACAAATTACATAAACAAACCAATACTGTATAAATACAGCAGTTAATTAAGGAGACGTTATATGAAGCAATAGAAGGAATTTATAGGGAGTGACTATAGGGGCTAATAGAAGGAGTTATAAGAAACGTTTATATGGAGCGATACTGCGCTGACAGATTTTCTAGGCCCAAGGCTAGAAGTTTCCAACCCCTCCTCCCCCATGTCGGTGGCCTTGGCGAGACCACACCCTCTGTCTCTTACACTCCCCCCTTCTCACACACCTCCTATCTCACTCTTCTTTTTTTTATCTCCCCCTTTTCACACTCCCCCGTTTCTCTCACTTCTCACATTTCCCCCCCTCTCATCCTCTTCCTCCCCTATGTATTTCTTTCCCCCCCTCTGTTTCTCACTACCCCTCTCACTCTCCCCCCTTCCTGTCTCACACCCCCACCTCTCCCTCCTTCTCCTAAACCTCGCCTCTCTCCCCTCCCTCTCTTACAGACACACCTCTCTCCCCTCCCTCTCTTAAACCCCTACCTCGCTCCCCTCCCTCTCATACACCCCTACCTCGCTACCCTCCCTCTCCTACAATCTCACCTCTCCCCTCTCACTCACTTACACCCTGTAACGTTGCTGACTGCAAAACAGGATACAAAACCTGCAGGCCAGTGGTAGGGAGGTAGTACACTGGCCATGGCCTGGGATCTGAGGCCTGAGAGGCAGGGGAAGTCAAGTCTAATTCCGGGGTCGAGGCAGGCCGCAGGCGGGGGGTGGTCAGGTCCAGGCAGAGATGAAGCACAATCAGGTAAACACAGAGGCAAAGACAGGGCTCAAGCAGAACAAGGTAAAGTACTTTGCACAAGCACTGACAGGGAGCAACTGCCTGCTATTTAAAGGCCGGAAGCAGCTGCTGGAAATGAGGGTCATACAGAGGCTGACTTCCTGTCAGGAAGTGGTGAGCAGGCATTGCCAAGAGGCAAGATGGCCACAGTAGCGTCAGTGAGAGCGAGAGGGTCACTTCCTGTCGGTAGCCATTTTAGGTATCCGGACAGATCCCTTATACACCCCCACCTCTCTTCCCCTTCCATCCCTTAATCCCTCACCTCTTCCCCTTCCTCTCTTACACCCCCACCTCTACCTCTCTTACATCCCCACCTCTCCCCTCCCACTCTTACACCCCCACCTCTCTTCCCTCCCTCTCTTACACCCCACATCTCCCCCTCCCTCTCTTACACCCCCACCTCTCCCCCCTCCCTCTCTTACACACCCACCTCTCCCATCCCACTCTTACACCCCCACCTCTCCCCCTCCCTCTCTTACACCACCACTCGCTCCCTCCTTTACACCCCCACCACTCCCCCCCTCCCTCTCTTACTCCCCCACCTCTCCCCCTCCCTCTCCTAGATATATCACTTTTATAAAGCGATACGGTTTATACAGATATAACATTATGTCACATTGCTAGGGACTGAGACATGCAAATATTATTTATTTATTTATTTATTTATAAAATATTTTACCAGGAAGTAATACATTGAGAGTTACCTCTCGTTTTCAAGTATGTCCTGGGCACAGAGTAAAACAAATAATACATGGTTACAAGTACAGTTACATAAATGAACAAGGTATACATTATATACAAGACATTGCGTGCACAGTTAAAGAAAATATATATTATGAGCGTATGAAACAGTTACAGACCAGATTAAAGTGTGAGACAGCCTTAGATTTGAAAGAACTTAAGCTGGTGGTGGATATGAGAGTCTCTGGTAGGTTGTTCCAGTTTTGGGGTGCACGGAAGGAGAAGGAGGAACGTCCGGATACTTTGTTGAGCCTTGGGACCATGAATAGTCTTTTGGAGTCTGATCTCAGGTGATAGGTACTGCATGTGGTAGGGGTGAGGAGCTTGTTCAGGTAGCTGGGTAGCTTGCCCAGAAAGTATTTGAAGGTGAGACAGGAAAGGTGAACTTTGCGCCTAGACTCTAGTGATGACCAGTCTAGTTCTTTGAGCATTTCGCAGTGATGTGTGTTGTAGTTGCATTGGAGAACAAAACGACAAATTGAATTGTAGAGGGTGTCAAGTTTGCTAAGGTGGGTTTGAGGAGCCGAGCCATATACTATGTCTCCATAGTCAATAATTGGCATTAGCATCTGCTGTGCGATACGCTTTCTGACCAGGAGACTTAGGGAGGATTTGTTCCTGTAAAGAACCCCTAGTTTGGCGTAGGTCTTGGTTGTCAGGGTATCAATGTGCATCCCGAATGTTAAGTGGGAGTCAAACCATAAGCCCAGGTATTTAAAACTAGTGACAGGTGTTAGGGTGGTGTTAGCGTTGGTTCTAATCAGGAGCTCAGTCACTGGAAGCTTTACAAATTTAGTCTTGGTCCCAAATACCATTGTTACAGTCTTGTCAGTGTTTAAAAACAGTTTGTTTTGGGAAATCCAGTTTTCGAGTCTGAAAAAGTCAGACTGAAGTATGTGTTGAAGGTCAGAGAGGCTATGGCTGTGTGCATATGGGATTGTGTCATCTGCATACATGTGTATTGAGACTTCCTTACAAGCTGTGGGAAGATCATTGGTGAACACTGAGAAGAGTAGGGGCCCCAGAACAGAGCCTTGCGGGACACCACAGGTGATATCCAGGGGGTTGGAGTTAGAGCCTGAGATGGACACATGTTGGGATCTTCCTGATAGTTAGGACTGAAACCAGTTTAAAGCATGCTGTCCTATTCCGGAGCTCTGGAGTTTGTTAAGCAGGATAGCATGATCAACTGTGTCAAAAGCCTTTGCAAAATCTAGGAATACTGTACCAGTGAGTTGTCCCCGTTCCATTCCACACTGGATTTCATTGCAAACTTTTAGCATGGTAGTTACGGTGGAGTGTTTGTATATATATATATATATATATATATATATATATATATATATATATATATGTAGCCGCCTTTCCCTATGCCTAAGGGAACTACCTGGCACCCCCAGGTATGAATTTCAGCAGCGCCTCCAAATGTAGCCCCCTTTCCCTATGCCTATGGGGACAACTACGCATGCTGCTGTACCTGTTTGCTCACAGGAGGCCTAAGCCTCCACCTCTGGGAGTCTGGGATGAGCTCTTTCTCCGTGCAGCGCCTCCACCTATGAGGGATCCCAGCGTGGGCGGAATAACCCCTCACAGGAACCGATACACAGTAATATGTAATACACCACACAAAGTATATAACTAAGCTTTACTGTACACACAAACTAACATACAATAACCTGGACCCACAGTATAAACAGTGACCCAACACGTGGTGGTTCCCCCAAAGTACCAAGGGTGCTGTGGCACCAATAACCCCTTGTGTCCTGTCATAGCAATCCCACCCAAATGTGAGGTAGCACTACCCCCTGTAGATGTAGGTGCATGTTTGGGTACCTGCCAGGGTACTCCAGTATCAAGGTGCTGCTTGGCGCGGTGTGTTGGAGTGGGTCCCACGTAGCAGGGCATCCAACACAAATCTTCTCTCTCCTAAAGGGTCCTGATCCTCCTCGCAGTGTGAGACCCAGCCGGAGGGTCTCACACAATGTCTCTGGGTCCTGTGACCTGGTCCCAGGCCGCAGGGTCTCACACAATGTCTCTGGGTCCTGTGATCTGGTCTCAGGCCGCAGGGCACCGCGTGGCCGTCCAGTCTCAGCGAAAAATAACAATAAGGGGAAGAGTCCCTATCTGGGGCCTTCCCTAAAACACTCCACTACTATGGCTCAGGGCCTAACTGGGACCTAGGGGCAAGATCTAGGCCTAGCCCAGGAAGCACTGCTCCCTAGACACTACCTTCTTCTTTGCCTCCTCTGTCAGGACTGCCGCGCGAGATCCCCACACGCCCTGTTTCCCCCCAACTGCTCACATCTTTTTGTTTGGTGCAGTTACATAGGGCAGCAGGGCCGTCTTAACGTATGTGCCTACAGCATAGGAGGGCCTCATGCGCCGGCCCATGCATGCCCACCAATGCTCTCCCCCCCCCCCCCCAGCACCCCAGCTCCGCTCGCTTTACCTCCCCCCCCCCCGCTCCCTCGTAGGGTTGCCAGGTGTCCGATAATACCTGACATGGGATAGAGAAGGGCTGCTGCTGCTAGGGGGCTGGGCAGCTCCTGATTGGTTACTGCTGTGTAATTCAGCCAATCGCGAGGTGGCACGAGCCTGGGGGGTGGGGCCAGAGAAGACATCCCCAAGAAGGCAGAGCAGATTACTTATTCACTGGCAGAATTTAATATGCCATTTAATGCTGGATTTTGAAGTCTAAATTTGAAAGCTACTGTACTGTACTGATAATGACAAGGAGGAGGGGGGTGAGAGGATGAAGGGATGGGGTGAGAGGACAAAGGGGGTGAGTGGACAAGGGGAGGTGGGAGGGTGAGAGGACAAGGGGGGGTGGGAGGGTGAGAGGACAAGGGGGACGTGGGAGGGTGAAAGGACAAGGGGGGGTGGGAGGGTGAGAGGACAAGGGGGGCGTGGGAGGGTGAGAGGACAAGGGGGGATGGGAAGGTGAAAGGACAAGGGGGGGGTGGGAGGGTGAGAGGACAAGGGGAGAGAGAGAGAGAGAGAAGATGAGGAGGGGGTGCAACAATCTTGGAATTTGCAGGAGGAGCAGTAAGATCAGTATTGCTCGCCATGTACAGTGTGACTGCAGGTCAGTTATTTATAAATGATCTGACCATTACGTCATTTGTTCTAAATTTCACTCCAAGCGTTCACCAATTTCCACCATTTCATATTCTATTTCCTAAAACAATCCTCGGAAGGGCGCTCCCTCCCAACCCCTCCCACCCCCTCCCACTCCCGCTCCCTCCCACCCCCTCCCACCCCCTCCCACTCCCGCTCCCTCCCACCCCCTCCCACTCCCGCTCCCTCCCACCCCCGCTCCCTCCCAAGACTCCTCCCCAGATATTTTACGAAATAGAATATAAATTGGTGCAAATTGGTAAATACTTGGAGTGAAATTTAGAACAAATGACATAACAGTCAGGACATTTATAAATAACATTCTTCCCCACCAACGATTCTCACGCGCGTCGCACCTTTCACCATTGTGTCCAGTATTACTGGACAAGCCACCTGGCAACCCTACTCGCTCTCCCCCCCGCCCGGCACCCCGGCTCCGCTCGCTCTCCCCCCCGCCCGGCACCCCGGCTCTGCTCGCTCTCCCCCCGCCCGGCACCCCGGCTCCGCTCGCTCTCCACTCGCTCTCCACTCGCCCGGCACCCCGGCTCCGCTCGCTCTCCCCCCGCCCGGCACCCTGGCTGCGCTCGCTCTCCCCCCGCCCGGCACCCTGGCTGCGCTCGCTCTCCACTCGCTCTACCCCCGCCCGGCTCCGCTCACTCTCCACTCGCCCGGCACCCCGGCTCCGCTCGCTCTCCCCCTGCCCGGCACCCTGGCTGCGCTCGCTCTCCCCCCGCCCGGCACCCCAGCTCCACTCGCTCTCCCCCCGCCCGGCACCCCGGCTCCACTCGCTCTCCCCCCGCCCGGCACCCCGGCTCCGCTCGCTCTCCCACCGCCCGTCACCCCGGCTCCGCTCGCTCTCCCCCCGCCCGTCACCCCGGCTGCGCTCGCTCTCCCCCCGCCCGGCACCCCGGCTCCGCTCGCTCTCCACTCGCTCTCCACTCGCCCGGCACCCCGGCTCCGCTCGCTCTCCCCCCCGCCCGGCACCCTGGCTGCGCTCGCTCTCCCCCCCGCCCGGCACCCTGGCTGCGCTCGCTCTCCACTCGCTCTACCCCCGCCCGGCTCCGCTCACTCTCCACTCGCCCGGCACCCCCGGCTCCGCTCGCTCTCCCCCTGCCCGGCACCCTGGCTGCGCTCGCTCTCCCCCCGCCCGTCACCCCGGCTGCGCTCGCTCTCCCCCCGCCCGGCACCCCGGCTGCGCTCGCTCTCCCCCCGCCCGGCACCCCGGCTCCGCTCGCTCTCCCCCCGCCCGTCACCCTGGATCCGCTCGCTCTCCCCCCGCCCGACACCCCGGCTCCGCTCGCTCTCCCCCCCGCCCGGCACCCCGGCTCCGCTCGCTCTCCCCCCGCCCGGTACCCCGGCTCCGCTCGCTCTCCCCCCGCCCGGCACCCCGGCTCCGCTCGCTCTCCCCCCGCCCGGCACCCCGGCTCCGCTCGCTCTCCCCCCGCCCGGCACCCCGGCTCCGCTCGCTCTCCCGCACCCCAGCTCCGCTCGCTCTCCCCCAGCCCGGCACCCCGGCTCTGCTCGCTCTCCCCCCGCCCGGCACCCTGGCTCCGCTCGCTCTCCCCCCCGCCCGGCACCCCGGCTCCGCTCGCTCTCTCCCCCCGCCCGGCACCCCGGCTCCGCTCGCTCTCCCCCCCGCCCGGCACCCCGGCTCCGCTCGCTCTCCCCCCGCCCGGCACCCCGGCTCCGCTCGCTCTCCCCCCGCCCGGCACCCCCGGCTCTGCTCGCTCTCCCCCTGCCCGGCACCCCGGCTCCGCTCGCTCTCCCCCCCGCCCGGCACCCCGGCTCCGCTCGCTCTCCCCCCGCCCGGCACCCCGGCTCTGCTTGCTCTCCCCCCGCCCGGCACCCCGGCTCCGCTCGCTCTCCCCCCGCCCGGCACCCCGGCTCCGCTCGCTCTCCCCCCCACCCGGCACCCCAGCTCCGCTCGCTCTCCCCCCGCCCGGCACCCCGGCTCCGCTCGCTCTCCCGCACCCCGGCTCGCGTCACAACCGCTCGCAGCCCAGCAGTGCAGCACTTCCGGTGCCTGCTGCTGCTAGTGAGCGCGCGGGAGGCTGGGAGCGACAGTGTAGGCCGGGCCACGTGCACTGCTCTGCCCGGGGGCCCCTAATGTGGTTAAGATGGCCCTTTAGGGCAGTCCCTCCCTCTAGGGATTCTGGGATTTGTAGTCCCGCGTCTGCAGATTCGGAGCCATTCTAAGATGGCCGCGGCACTCCTCACACTGCACATGCGCACCTCCCCGCACTGCACATGCGCGATTGCAGAAATGGCTGCCCCCATCTCCCAATCGCGCGGAGCTCCGACGTTCTAACTGACAGCTCCCCCGCACCGTAGGCAGGGTAGGGGGACTCGGCTACATCTGTATCCCAAACACATTTTAAGTTATGGTGGGTGAAAAAGGCGACAACAAACCTCCCCAGTCTCTATCCCAACATATGCAATGTCAGTATGAGGTCACAGAAAGTATACCGCCCTGGAACACAGAAAGATCAAAGGGTGCTGTGGCTTAGCTGGTTAAAGCGCCTGTCTAGTAAACAGGAGATCCTGAGTTCAACTCTCAGCAGCGCCTGGAGGATTTGTTTTCCCCTTTTGTAGAAAAATCAAAGTATTAATGTTATTGACCTTTGGTCTTTGAACTAGAAATAAGTGTGCGAGCTGCATTGTGTGTAACACTGAGTATCTCCCTTATATGTAAGTGTTAGAGTGTGAGCTCTCTGCAACGCTATCACTGTGTTACTTCCCTTGCCGTGTGTGCAGACAGAGCTGTAACATGTATATCTAACGATTTGGATTTATTTCTCAGCGTTTATCAGAGTCCCGCTCACACTCATTCTGTTTATTCTTATATATCCGGCCGGCTCTTATACACAGAGCGCAGCTCTCCCCAGTTAAGTGATGCACGTCGCTTTCTGCAGCTTCGCTGATCTTACATTTGAGACTTTGCAGAGATCTGCTTGTGTGTTTTTTTAATGCTGGATGTGAGGAATTAATTCCTTACTGTATAAGTAGTAGGTGCATAGAACAGCCGGCCAGCAGAAGTGGGGGGGCAAATACAGATAAAGAAGATACAAGAAGGGCTGGATAAAAGGGAAACATACAGGGATAGGAAGTACTGATTTAAAACATTGGGCAGTCGCAGGCTGCGTCCATGGAAGGATAGGCAGCGCTGAGCCGTGCGGACGCTCCGCGCTGAGCCCCGGCATCCTCAATGAGGATGTCTGGAGAGGGGGCTCACGCGAGTGTCCGCAGGCGTGCTGAAGCGTTGGATTTTTCAGCCGACAGGCAAAGCTGTTTTTCAGCGCGCTGTCGGTTGAAAACATCCAATCATAGCACAGCAGCGTCAACGTCACGGCGCCGTGACAATGACGTCGGTGCGTTGCGGGCTATTGGCCCAGCGATGTCACTGCCCCGACTCCCCCCCCCCCTGCCTCCCGCTCGTGCCCGCTGGCTCGCCTGCATGTGCATGAAATCCCACCAGCCTGAGCCTCAGCGCGGTTCATCACTGCTGCCCCCTCTATGGACGCAGCCTTAGGAGTTATAGAGAGTGGATATATGGTGCAATAGGAGAAGTTATAGGGAGGGGTTATAAGGGGTAATAGGAGGAGCTATAGAAAGCAGGTGTATAGTGCAAGAGGAGGAGTTATAGGGAGAGGTTATATGGGGTAATAGGAGGAGTTATAGGGAGGGGGTTATATGGGGTAATGGGAGGAGTTATAGGGAGGGGGTTATATGGGGCAATAGGAGGAGTTATAGAGAGCGGTTATATGGGGTAATAGGAGGAGTTATAGGGAGGGGGTTATATGGGGTAATGGGAGGAGTTATAGGGAGGGGGTTATATGGGGCAATAGGAGGAGTTATAGAGAGCGGTTATATGGGGTAATAGGAGGAGTTATAGGGAGGGGGTTATATGGGGTAATGGGAGGAGTTATAGAGAGCGGTTATATGGGGCAACAGGAGGAGTTATAGGGAGAGGTTATATGGTGCAATAGGAGGAGTTATAGAGAGCGGTTATATGGGGTAATAGGAGGAGTTATAGGGAGCGGTTATTTGGGGTAATAGGAGGAGTTATAGGGAGGGGGTATATAGGGTAATAGGAGGAGATATAGGGAGCGGTTATATGGGGCAACAGGAGGAGTTATAGGGAGAGGTTATATGGTGCAATAGGAGGAGTTATAGGGAGCGGTTATATGGGGTAATAGGTGGAGTTAAAGGGAGCGGCTATATGGGGTAATAGGAGGAGTTATAGATTATAGAGAAGCAGTAGGGGAGCAATACACACAAGGGGTACATATTGTGTTAACCGTGTGTAGCCCCCTTACCCCTGTGTCTAGGGTGACTACGTGTGGTGTGCTGTTACCTGTAGGGTCAAAGGAGGCCTGATCCTCCACTGCAGGGAGCCTGGGGTGTACCTGGTTCATTTGGTGACAGCGCCTCCACCTGTGAGGGATCCTAACAATGTTGGATAACCCCATCACAGGACCCAATACA
This sequence comes from Ascaphus truei, assembly GCF_040206685.1. Classification (NCBI taxonomy): domain Eukaryota; kingdom Metazoa; phylum Chordata; class Amphibia; order Anura; family Ascaphidae; genus Ascaphus; species Ascaphus truei. The sequence continues at coordinate 6,300,110 of NC_134487.1, forward strand.
AGGAATGCACACACGGGTATTGATAACAGGTTTTACTAACCTCATATATGATTATTCATGTATTCAACTTAGGCCTCGCACGGCCGTTACCCCACAGTGCTCCCAACCACCTTGTCAACACCCTGGTGGGGTTTACCCCAAAGTACTGAGGTGACCTTGGGCAACTAACCCCCAGTGTCCACATCAGCCAACCCACCTAATGTGTGTGACAGCGCTGCCCACAGTAACTGTTATAGTTGGTACACTTGTAGATGGTATAATACCTGCCGGGTGCTCCAACACCCGGTAGCGCCGACTGAAGCCAGGGGTCCGTCCAGTCCCAAGCCATCGCCATCAGCGATGGCGTTCACCTCCACATGGGGTGGTATCCAGCTGGAGAGTCCCACCGTAATAGTCTCAATATGCGATGGTGGTCTGGTCCCAGACCACAGGACGCAACTGCTGCGCGGCGTCCTGCTGTGTCCCTGACACAGATCAGCTAATGGGGCAGTGTCCCTGTCTAAGGGGGCCTGTCCCTGTAGCAGCCACAATCTTACAGGGAAGTCGGGGCCATCATGGGGCCTATCGGGGGGTCTCTGGCCTAGTGCAGGGGCCACAGACACCCTGCACATACACCCTCACCCTACCGCGTCCCAGCTCCGACTGATTCGTGGTGAAGGCGTGCCAAATGTATCAATGTTGTGCAGGGGGGAAGGCTGCAGCCCTATTGGCTGTGCTGTCTCACATGCCCGGCAGCCCCTTTGCATTTTGGGGGCTGTAGTCCCCGCTGAGCCCTGTCTCTATGAAGGCCACCGCTGCTCTATTGCCACTGCGCATGCGTGCGTCTGTAATGGCCGCTGCAGTTACCGGCACCTCCCTAAATGAAGTAATGGGAGGAGTTATAGGGAGCGGTTATATGGGGTAATAGGAGGAGTTATAGGGAGAGGTTATATGGGTTTGTAGGAAGAGTTATAGGGAGAGGTTATATGTGGCAAAAAAAGGAGTTATAGGGAGCGGTTATATGGGGTAATAGGAGGAGTTATAGGGAGCAGTTATATGGGGTAATGGGAGGAGTTATAGGGAGCGGTTATATGGTGTAATAGTAAAAGTTATAGGGAGTGGATATATGGGTAAAAGGAGGAGTTATAGGGAGCGTTTATATGGGGTAATAGTAAAAGTTATAGGGAGTGGATATATGGGTAAAAGGAGGAGTTATAGGGAGCGGTTATATGGTGTAATAGTAAAAGTTATAGGGAGTGGATATATGGGTAAAAGGAGGAGTTATAGGGAGCATTTATATGGGGTAATAGGAGGAGTTATAGGGAGTAGTTATATGGGGTAATAGGAGGAGTTATAGGGAGCATTTATATGGGGTAATAGGAGGAGTTATAGGGAGTAGTTATATGGGGTAATAGGAGGAGTTATAGGGAGTAGTTATATGGGGTAATAGGAGGAGTTATAATGAGTAGTTATATAGAACAATCGGATGAGTCAGTGTCACGGGAGACCAGTCATTTACACCTTTATACCGGGATCATATCACTGAGCAAAACTAAGAAATAAAACAAATTGTGATTTATTCCATAGAAACAGACGCACACACGGTTCTGGCCTCCTGACTTTCAAGAGCCCCCATCGGACACTACCCACACATACTGTGAACACCATCCTTTTCGACCGTGATGCTATAGTCCCCTTCCTGAGGTTTCTGGGTCCCCAGGTTCCCAAAACACTCCCTCCTAGTGCCCTCCATCAGGATGGCATGAGCTAGCACACACTGGGGAGTAGCACAGGCTGCAGTTCCACTGGCGGGGAAGTTGGTCCCTCGCTGGACAATAGTCCCCTTGGCACTACACCGGCTCCACCCCCTCCTACATAACAGGAGCGTACCTGCTTTCTCTTACTGTAAAAGTCTGTCCTGATAGGAGATCTCAGCAGCGCCTCCAAATGTAACAGGTGTTCCCCCACCCTCTGGGAGATTTCACTGTTACCTGGTGTTGTTGTGCTGCTCACCTGCTAGACTTACAGGATACTGAGTGTCTGTCATGGGAGACCAGGCAATTACACCTTTATACCGGGATCATATCACTGAGCAAAACCAAGGAGTAAAACAAATTGGCATTTATTCCATACAAACAGACGTACACACAGTGAATTACAATTTACAAAAGAAAACACTTACTGGGGGATCTGGGCTAAAAACTAACCTTTCCTAACTCAGATAGTCCTTAAAACAAAGTCTTTAGGTTACAGGGATGTACCCGCAAAAGTCCTGGAACTCAATTCGGCATGAGTTACCAGACGCCACTGCTGTATCTGCTCCGGAGCTGCCAAAATCCCTTGCCCGGGAGATAGTACCAAACATCCTGGAACACTTTTTGGCGCGTAGTTCCAGCCGCGACCGCTACGTTCTATTCTGAGAACTTGTCCCCGGAAAGTGGGACTTTGAAAATGTCTGAAGCCGGCTCGCGTCTATTTCTCACAGAGCATCTTTTGGTCAGTTCAAATTTGCCGCTGCTGCCTTGGCGCTTAGAATCTGCGGTCTGGATTGGCTGCTGGCTTTCTTATAGTATTTCAGATTCATTCATGAAATATTACAACCAATCCGAGCCTGGGAACTTTATAAGCAGCCAATCACAGGGCTGTCAGTCTTCCAAAGCCAGGCAAGCGGATCTTCTGTATGCAATGAGCGCGTGCGCGAGCTGTGGCTTAGTTGGTGAAAGCACCTGTCTTGTAAACACAAGATCCGGAGTCCAAATCCCAGCAGCACCTGCCAGATTCTCTTATAGGTCCAAAAGCAAAGTATTAATGTTGCTGGCCTTTGAAATGGAAATAAGTGTTTGTGACCCAGTGCCAGCGCATGTGACCCAGTGCCAGCGCATGTGACCCAGTGCCAGCGCATGTGACCCAGTGCCAGCGCATGTGACCCGGTGCCAGCGCATGTGACCCAGTGCCAGCGCATGTGACCCAGTGCCAGCGCATGTGACCCGGTGCCAGCGATGGGACCCAGTGCCAGCGCATGTGACCCAGTGCCAGCGCATGTGGCCCAGTGCCAGCGCATGTGACCCAGTGCCAGCGCATGTGACCCAGTGCCAGCGCATGTGACCCAGTGCCAGCGCATGTGACCCAGTGCCAGCGCATGTGACCCAGTGCCAGCGCATGTGACCCAGTGCCAGCGCATGTGACCCAGTGCCAGCGCATGTGACCCAGTGCCAGCGCATGTGACCCAGTGCCAGCGCATGTGACCCAGTGCCAGCGCATGTGACCCAGTGCCAGCGCATGTGACCCAGTGCCAGCGCATGTGACCCAGTGCCAGCGCATGTGACCCAGTGCCAGCGCATGTGACCCAGTGCCAGCGCATGTGACCCAGTGCTAGCGCATGTGACCCAGTGCCAGCGCATGTGACCCAGTGCCAGCGATGGGACCCAGTGCCAGCGCATGTGACCCAGTGCCAGCGCATGTGACCCAGTGCCAGCGCATGTGACCCAGTGCCAGCGCATGTGACCCAGTGCCAGCGCATGTGACCCAGTGCCAGCGCATGTGACCCAGTGCCAGCGCATGTGACCCAGTGCCAGCGCATGTGACCCAGTGCCAGCGCATGTGACCCAGTGCCAGCGCATGTGGCCCAGTGCCAGCGCATGTGGCCCAGTGCCAGCGATGGGACCCAGTGCCAGCGCATGTGACCCAGTGCCAGCGCATGTGGCCCAGTGCCAGCGCATGTGACCCAGTGCCAGCGATGGGACCCAGTGCCAGCGCATGTGACCCAGTGCCAGCGCATGTGACCCAGTGCCAGCGCATGTGACCCAGTGCCAGCGCATGTGACCCAGTGCCAGCGCATGTGACCCAGTGCCAGCGCATGTGGCCCAGTGCCAGCGCATGTGACCCAGTGCCAGCGCATGTGACCCAGTGCCAGCGATGTGACCCAGTGCCAGCGCATGTGACCCAGTGCCAGCGCATGTGACCCAGTGCCAGCGCATGTGGCCCAGTGCCAGCGCATGTGACCCAGTGCCAGCGCATGTGACCCAGTGCCAGCGATGGGACCCAGTGCCAGCGCATGTGACCCAGTGCCAGCGCATGTGACCCAGTGCCAGCGCATGTGACCCAGTGCCAGCGCATGTGACCCAGTGCCAGCGCATGTGACCCAGTGCCAGCGCATGTGACCCAGTGCCAGCGCATGTGACACAGTGCCAGCGCATGTGACCCAGTGCCAGCGCATGTGACCCAGTGCCAGCGCATGTGACCCAGTGCCAGCGATGGGACCCAGTGCCAGCGCATGTGACCCAGTGCCAGCGCATGTGACCCAGTGCCAGCGATGTGACCCGGTGCCAGCGCATGTGACCCGGTGCCAGCGCATGTGACCCAGTGCCAGCGCATGTGACCCAGTGCCAGCGATGGGACCCAGTGCCAGCGCATGTGACCCAGTGCCAGCGCATGTGACCCAGTGCCAGCGATGGGACCCAGTGCCAGCGCATGTGACCCAGTGCCAGCGCATGTGACCCAGTGCCAGCGATGGGACCCAGTGCCAGCGCATGTGACCCAGTGCCAGCGCATGTGACCCAGTGCCAGCGATGGGACCCAGTGCCAGCGCATGTGACCCAGTGCCAGCGCATGTGACCCAGTGCCAGCGCATGTGACCCAGTGCCAGCGCATGTGACCCAGTGCCAGCGCATGTGACCCAGTGCCAGCGCATGTGACCCAGTGCCAGCGCATGTGACCCGGTGCCAGCGCATGTGACCCAGTGCCAGCGCATGTGACCCAGTGCCAGCGCATGTGACCCAGTGCCAGCGCATGTGACCCAGTGCCAGCGCATGTGGCCCAGTGCCAGCGCATGTGACCCAGTGCCAGCGCATGTGACCCAGTGCCAGCGATGGGACCCAGTGCCAGCGCATGTGACCCAGTGCCAGCGCATGTGACCCAGTGCCAGCGCATGTGACCCAGTGCCAGCGCATGTGACCCAGTGCCAGCGATGGGACCCAGTGCCAGCGCATGTGACCCAGTGCCAGCGCATGTGACCCAGTGCCAGCGCATGTGACCCAGTGCCAGCGCATGTGACCCAGTGCCAGCGCATGTGGCCCAGTGCCAGCGCATGTGACCCAGTGCCAGCGCATGTGACCCAGTGCCAGCGATGGGACCCAGTGCCAGCGCATGTGACCCAGTGCCAGCGCATGTGGCCCAGTGCCAGCGATGGGACCCAGTGCCAGCGCATGTGACCCAGTGCCAGCGCATGTGACCCAGTGCCAGCGATGTGACCCAGTGCCAGCGCATGTGACCCAGTGCCAGCGCATGTGACCCAGTGCCAGCGCATGTGACCCAGTGCCAGCGCATGTGACCCGGTGCCAGCGATGGGACCCAGTGCCAGCGCATGTGACCCAGTGCCAGCGCATGTGGCCCAGTGCCAGCGCATGTGACCCAGTGCCAGCGCATGTGACCCGGTGCCAGCGATGGGACCCAGTGCCAGCGCATGTGACCCAGTGCCAGCGCATGTGACCCGGTGCCAGCGCATGTGACCCGGTGCCAGCGATGGGACCTAGTGCCAGCGCATGTGACCCAGTGCCAGCGCATGTGACACAGTGCCAGCGCATGTGACCCAGTGCCAGCGCATGTGACACAGTGCCAGCGCATGTGACCCAGTGCCAGCGCATGTGACCCAGTGCCAGCGCATGTGACCCAGTGCCAGCGCATGTGACCCAGTGCCAGCGCATGTGACCCAGTGCCAGCGCATGTGACCCAGTGCCAGCGCATGTGACCCAGTGCCAGCGCATGTGACCCGGTGCCAGCGCATGTGACCCAGTGCCAGCGCATGTGACCCAGTGCCAGCGCATGTGACCCAGTGCCAGCGCATGTGACCCAGTGCCAGCGCATGTGACCCAGTGCCAGCGCATGTGGCCCAGTGCCAGCGCATGTGACCCAGTGCCAGCGCATGTGACCCAGTGCCAGCGCATGTGGCCCAGTGCCAGCGCATGTGACCCAGTGCCAGCGCATGTGACCCGGTGCCAGCGCATGTGACCCGGTGCCAGCGATGGGACCCAGTGCCAGCGCATGTGACCCAGTGCCAGCGCATGTGACCCGGTGCCAGCGCATGTGACCCGGTGCCAGCGATGGGACCCAGTGCCAGCGCATGTGACCCAGTGCCAGCGCATGTGACACAGTGCCAGCGCATGTGACCCAGTGCCAGCGCATGTGACCCAGTGCCAGCGCATGTGACCCAGTGCCAGCGCATGTGACCCAGTGCCAGCGCATGTGACCCAGTGCCAGCGCATGTGACCCAGTGCCAGCGATGGGACCCAGTGCCAGCGCATGTGGCCCAGTGCCAGCGCATGTGACCCAGTGCCAGCGCATGTGACACAGTGCCAGCGCATGTGACCCAGTGCTAGCGCATGTGACCCGGTGCCAGCGCATGTGACCCAGTGCCAGCGATGTGACCCAGTGCCAGCGCATGTGACCCAGTGCCAGCGATGTGACCCAGTGCCAGCGCATGTGACCCAGTGCCAGCGCATGTGACCCAGTGCCAGCGCATGTGACCCAGTGCCAGCGCATGTGACCCGGTGCCAGCGATGGGACCCAGTGCCAGCGCATGTGGCCCAGTGCCAGCGCATGTGACCCAGTGCCAGCGCATGTGACCCGGTGCCAGCGCATGTGACCCAGTGCCAGCGCATGTGACCCAGTGCCAGCGCATGTGACCCAGTGCCAGCGCATGTGACCCAGTGCCAGCGCATGTGACCCAGTGCCAGCGCATGTGACCCAGTGCCAGCGCATGTGACCCAGTGCCAGCGATGGGACCCAGTGCCAGCGCATGTGACCCAGTGCCAGCGCATGTGACCCAGTGCCAGCGCATGTGACCCAGTGCCAGCGCATGTGACCCAGTGCCAGCGCATGTGACCCAGTGCCAGCGCATGTGACCCAGTGCCAGCGCATGTGACCCAGTGCCAGCGCATGTGACCCAGTGCCAGCGCATGTGACCCAGTGCCAGCGCATGTGACCCAGTGCCAGCGATGGGACCCAGTGCCAGCGCATGTGACCCAGTGCCAGCGCATGTGACCCAGTGCCAGCGCATGTGACCCAGTGCCAGCGCATGTGACCCAGTGCCAGCGCATGTGACCCAGTGCCAGCGCATGTGACCCAGTGCCAGCGCATGTGACCCAGTGCCAGCGCATGTGACCCAGTGCCAGCGCATGTGACCCAGTGCCAGAGCATGTGACCCAGTGCCAGTGCATGTGACCCAGTGCCAGCGCATGTGACCCAGTGCCAGTGCATGTGACCCAGTGCCAGCGCATGTGACCCAGTGCCAGCGCATGTGGCCCAGTGCCAGCGCATGTGGCCCAGTGCCAGCGCATGTGGCCCAGTGCCAGCTATGGGACCCAGTGCCAGCGCATGTGACCCAGTGCCAGCGCATGTGGCCCAGTGCCAGCGATGGGACCCAGTGCCAGCGCATGTGACCCAGTGCCAGCGCATGTGGCCCAGTGCCAGCGCATGTGACCCAGTGCCAGCGCATGTGACCCAGTGCCAGCGATGGGACCCAGTGCCAGCGCATGTGACCCAGTGCCAGCGCATGTGACCCAGTGCCAGCGCATGTGACCCAGTGCCAGCGCATGTGACCCAGTGCCAGCGCATGTGACCCAGTGCCAGCGCATGTGACCCAGTGCCAGCGCATGTGACCCAGTGCCAGCGCATGTGACCCAGTGCCAGCGATGGGACCCAGTGCCAGCGCATGTGACCCAGTGCCAGCGCATGTGACCCAGTGCCAGCGCATGTGACCCAGTGCCAGCGCATGTGACCCAGTGCCAGCGCATGTGGCCCAGTGCCAGCGCATGTGACCCAGTGCCAGCGCATGTGACCCAGTGCCAGCGCATGTGACCCAGTGCCAGCGCATGTGACCCAGTGCCAGCGATGGGACCCAGTGCCAGCGCATGTGACCCAGTGCCAGCGCATGTGACCCAGTGCCAGCGCATGTGACCCAGTGCCAGCGATGTGACCCGGTGCCAGCGCATGTGACCCAGTGCCAGCGCATGTGACCCAGTGCCAGCGATGGGACCCAGTGCCAGCGCATGTGACCCAGTGCCAGCGCATGTGACCCAGTGCTAGCGCATGTGACCCAGTGCCAGCGCATGTGACCCAGTGCCAGCGCATGTGACCCGGTGCCAGCGCATGTGACCCAGTGCCAGCGCATGTGACCCAGTGCCAGCGATGGGACCCAGTGCCAGCGCATGTGACCCAGTGCCAGCGCATGTGACCCAGTGCCAGCGCATGTGACCCGGTGCCAGCGCATGTGACCCGGTGCCAGCGCATGTGACCCGGTGCCAGCGCATGTGACCCAGTGCCAGCGCATGTGACCCAGTGCCAGCGATGGGACCCAGTGCCAGCGCATGTGACCCAGTGCCAGCGCATGTGACCCAGTGCCAGCGCATGTGACCCAGTGCCAGTGCATGTGACCCAGTGCCAGCGCATGTGACCCAGTGCCAGCGCATGTGACCCAGTGCCAGCGCATGTGACCCAGTGCCAGCGCATGTGACCCAGTGCCAGCGCATGTGACCCAGTGCCAGCGCATGTGACCCAGTGCCAGCGCATGTGGCCCAGTGCCAGCGCATGTGGCCCAGTGCCAGCGCATGTGGCCCAGTGCCAGCGATGGGACCCAGTGCCAGCGCATGTGACCCAGTGCCAGCGCATGTGACCCAGTGCCAGCGCATGTGACCCAGTGCCAGCGCATGTGACCCAGTGCCAGCGCATGTGGCCCAGTGCCAGCGCATGTGACCCAGTGCCAGCGCATGTGACCCAGTGCCAGCGATGGGACCCAGTGCCAGCGCATGTGACCCAGTGCCAGCGCATGTGACCCAGTGCCAGCGATGGGACCCAGTGCCAGCGCATGTGACCCAGTGCCAGCGCATGTGACCCAGTGCCAGCGCATGTGACCCAGTGCCAGCGCATGTGGCCCAGTGCCAGCGCATGTGACCCAGTGCCAGCGCATGTGACCCAGTGCCAGCGCATGTGACCCAGTGCCAGCGCATGTGACCCAGTGCCAGCGCATGTGACCCAGTGCCAGCGCATGTGACCCAGTGCCAGCGCATGTGACCCAGTGCCAGCGCATGTGGCCCAGTGCCAGCGCATGTGACCCAGTGCCAGCGCATGTGACCCGGTGCCAGCGCATGTGACCCGGTGCCAGCGCATGTGACCCAGTGCCAGCGCATGTGACCCAGTGCCAGCGATGGGACCCAGTGCCAGCGCATGTGACCCAGTGCCAGCGCATGTGACCCAGTGCCAGCGCATGTGACCCAGTGCCAGCGCATGTGACCCAGTGCCAGCGCATGTGACCCAGTGCCAGCGCATGTGACACAGTGCCAGCGCATGTGACCCAGTGCCAGCGCATGTGACCCAGTGCCAGCGCATGTGACCCAGTGCCAGCGATGGGACCCAGTGCCAGCGCATGTGACCCAGTGCCAGCGCATGTGACCCAGTGCCAGCGCATGTGACCCAGTGCCAGCGCATGTGACCCAGTGCCAGCGCATGTGACCCAGTGCCAGCGCATGTGACCCAGTGCCAGCGCATGTGACCCAGTGCCAGCGCATGTGGCCCAGTGCCAGCGCATGTGACCCAGTGCCAGCGCATGTGACCCAGTGCCAGCGCATGTGACCCGGTGCCAGCGCATGTGACCCAGTGCCAGCGCATGTGACCCAGTGCCAGCGATGGGACCCAGTGCCAGCGCATGTGACCCAGTGCCAGCGCATGTGACCCAGTGCCAGCGCATGTGACCCAGTGCCAGCGCATGTGACCCAGTGCCAGCGCATGTGACCCAGTGCCAGCGCATGTGACACAGTGCCAGCGCATGTGACCCAGTGCCAGCGCATGTGACCCAGTGCCAGCGCATGTGACCCAGTGCCAGCGCATGTGACCCAGTGCCAGCGATGGGACCCAGTGCCAGCGCATGTGACCCAGTGCCAGCGCATGTGACCCAGTGCCAGCGCATGTGACCCAGTGCCAGCGCAGTATGACATCATTTTATCGCCTTTTATGCAGGTTGTACAGACAGAGCTATAAAAAATGCATATATAACTATTTTGATCTTTTCCCCCTTTTTATAGTCCTCTCTCAGATTTGTTCTATTGCTCCCTGTATATCCGCCCCGCACTTATATACTCAGCACAGATCTATCCCGTTACATCTGAGTAAAGAAGGAGATTAAAGCTGCAATCTCCCACACGGGTTTTCCGGTTTCACCCCTTTATTACCGTATGGGAACCGCGGGTTCTCCGGGTCGGCGCTGTTTCAGTTCTAAGGATCCACTGATTCCTAAGACACTTTACGGTGAAAATACTGGGTTTAAATATCCTCGAGGGGAAAGAAATATGTCTTCCTAATCGCGGGCCCGTCGGAAGCCGCAATATCTCTGAATGAGGCTTCTAACTTAATGGCCATTTAAATTCCCTTTACAAAGCAACGAGTAACCCTGGACCGGTCATTCTCTCGGGAAGCGGGGAGGCCCGGGAACGGCAAATACCGCGGCCCAGGTGCGGAGAAACCCCCCGTT
>NC_134487.1:6310807-6415807 GCF_040206685.1 Ascaphus truei
CGTACTCTCCTGTCCCCCCTCTCTCACACACCTTACTCTCCTATCCCCCTCTCTCACACCGTACTCTCCTACACCCCCTCTGTCACACGTACACTCCTACCCCCCCTCTCACACACACCTTAAACTCCTACCCCCCCTCTCACACACACCTTACTCTACCACCCCTCTCACACACACCGTACTCTCCTACCCCACTCTCACACAACCGTACTCTCCTACCCCCTCTCACACACCGTACTCTCCTACCCCCCCTCCCTCACACACCGTACTCTCCTACCCCCCCTCCTCACATACCTTACTCTCCTACCCCCCTCTCACATCACCGTACTCTCCTACCCCCTTCTCACACACACCGTACTCTCCTGTCCCCCCTCTCTCACACACCTTACTCTCCTATCCCCCCTCTCTCACACCGTACTCTCCTACACCCCCTCTGTCACACGTACACTCCTACCCCCCCTCTCACACACACCTTAAACTCCTACCCCCCTCTCACACACACCTTACTCTCCTACCACCCCTCTCACACACACCGTACTCTCCTACCCCACTCTCACACACCGTACTCTCCTACCCCCTCTCACACACCGTACTCTCCTACCCCCCCTCTCCCACACACCTTACTCTCCTACCCCTCCCTCTCTCACACACCTTACTCTCCTACCCCCCCTCTCACACACCTTACTCTCCTACCCCCCCCTCACACACCGTACTCTCCTACCCCCCTCTATCACACCGTACACTCCTACCCCCTCACACACACCGTACTCTCTTACCCCCCTCTCACAAACCTTACTCTCCTACCCCCTCTCCTCACACACCTTACTCTCCTACCCCCCCCCTCTCACACACACCGTACTCCTCCTACCCCCTCTCACACACCGTACTCTCCTACCCCCCTCTCTCACACACCTTACTCTCCTACCCCCCTCACACACCGTACTCTCCTACCCCCCTCTTACACACCGTACTCTCCTACCCCCCTCTCAACACACCTTACTCTCTTACCCCCTCTCACACACCGTACCATCCTACCCCCCTCTCTCACACACCTTACTCTCCTACCCCCCCCTCACACACCGTACTCTCCTACCCCCCTCTACACACCGTACTCTCCTACCCCCCTCTCACACACCTACTCTCTTACCCCCCTCTCACACACCGTACTCTCCTACTCCCCCTCTCACACACACCATACTCCCCTACCCCCCCTCTCTCACACACCTTACTCTCCTACCCCCTCTCACACACCGTACTCTCCTACCCCCTCTCTCTCACAGCTTACTCTCCTACCCCCTCTCACACACCGTACTCTCCTACCCCTCTACCCCCTCCCTCATACCTTGACTCTCCTACCCCCCTCCCTCACATACCGTACTCTCCTACCCCCTCTCACCTACCGTACTCTCCTACCCCCCCTCTCACACACACCGTACTCTCCTACCCCCCTCTCACACACCTTACTCTCCTACCCCCTCTCGCACACCGTACTCTCCTACCCCCCCTCTCACACACACCTTACTCTCCTACCCCCCCTCTCACACACCGTACTCTCCTACCCCCCCTCTCACACACCGTACTCTCCTACCCCCCTCTCACACACCGTACTCTCCTACCCCCCCTCTCACACACACTGTACTCTCCTACCCCCTTTCTCTCACACACCTTACTCTCCTACCCCCCCTCTCACACACCGTACACTCCTACCCCCCCTCTCACACACACCGTACTCTCCTACTCCCCTCCCTCACACACCGTACTCTCCTACCCCCCTCTCACACACACCGTACTCTCCTACCCCCTCTCACACACCGTATTCTCCTACCCCCCTCTCTCACAGCACCTTACTCTCCTACCCACCCTCTCACACACCGTACTCTCCTACCCCCCCTCTCACACACCGTACTCTCCTACCCCCCTCTCACACACCGTACGTCTCCTACCCCCCTATCACACACCGTACACTCCTACCCCCCCTCTCACACACACCCGTACTCTCCTACCCCCTCTTACATACCTTACTCTCCTACTCCCCTCCTCACACACCTTACTCTCCTACCCCCCGTCTCACACAACACCGTACTCTCCTACCCCCTCTCACACACCGTACTCTCCTACCCCCCCTCTCTCACACACCTTACTCTCCTACCGCCTCTCACAAACCTTACTCTCCTACCCCCCATCTTACACACCGTACTCTCCCTACCCCCTCTCACACACCTTCTCTAACTCCTCTCACACGACCGTACTCTCCTACCCCCCCCTCTCACACACCGTACTCTCCTACCCCCCTCTCACACACCGTACTCTCCTACCCCCCCTCTCACACACACACTGTACTCTCCTACCCCCCTCTCTCACACACCTTACCTCTCCTCCACCCCTCGTCACACCGTACCTCCTACACCCCTCCCTCTCACTCACTCACTCGTACCCCCGATCTTACATACCTTACTCCTCCTTACTCCCCTCCCTCACACACCTTCTCCTACCCCCCCCTCTCACACACACCGTACTCTCCTACCCCTCTCACACACCTTACTCTCCTACCCCCCCTCTCTCACACAACTTACTCTCCTACCCCCCTCTCACAAACCTTACTCTCCTACCCCCCTCTTACACACCGTACTCTCCTACCCCCTCTCACACACCTTACTCTCCTACCCCCCTCTCACACACCGTACTCTCCTACCCCCCCACTCACACACGTACTCTCCTACCCCCCCTCTCACACACGTACTCTCCTACCCCCCTCCTCACACACACCGTACTCTCCTACACCCCCTCTCACACACGTAATCTCTACCCCCACTCTCACACACGTACTCTCCTACCCCCCCTCTCACACACGTACTCTCCTACCCCCCCTCTCACACACGTACTCTCCTACCCCCCCTCCCTCACACACCGTACTCTCCTACCCCCCCTCTCACACACCGTACACTCCTACCCCCCTCTCACACACCGTACTTTCCTACCCCCCCTCCCTCACACACCGTACTTTCCTACCCCCCCTCCCTCACACACCTTACTCTCCTATCCCCCCTTCCTCACACACCTTACTATCCTATCCCCTCCCTCACACACCGTACTTTCCTACCCCCCCTCCCTCACACACCTTACTCTCCTATCCCCCTTCCTCACACACCGTACTTTCCTACCCCCCCTCACACACCTTACTCTCCTACCCCCCTTCCCTCACACACCTTACTCTCCTACCCCCACTCCCTCACACACCTTACTCTCCTACCCCCCCTCCCTCACACACCTTACTCTCCTACCCCCTCTCACACACCGTACTTTCCTACCCCCCCCTCACACACCTTACTCTCCTACCCCCCTTCCCTCACACACCTTACTCTCCTACCCCCACTCCCTCACACACCTTACTCTCCTACCCCCACTCCCTCACACACCTTACTCTCCTACCCCCCCTCCCTCACACACCTTGCTCTCCTACCCCCTCCCTCACACACCTTACTCTCCTACCCCCCCTCTCACACACCGTACTCTCCAACCCCCCCCTCTCACACACCTTACTCTCCTACCCCAACTCTCACACACCGTACTCTCCTACCCCCCCTCTCACACACCTTACTCTCCTACCCCTCTCTCACACAAGTTACTCTCCTACCCCAACTCTCACACACCGTACTCTCCTACCCCCCCTCTCTCACACACCGTACTCTCCTACCCCCCTCTCACACACCGTACTTTCCTACCTCCCTCTCTCACACACCGTAACCTCATACCCCCCCTCTCACACACCGTACTCTCCTACCCCCCCTCTCTCACACACCGTACACTCCTACCCCCCCTCACACACCGTACTCTCCTACCCCCCTTCTCACACCTTACTCTCCTACCCCCCCTCTCACACACCGTACTCTCCTACCCCCCCTCTCACACACGTACTCTTCTACCCCCCCTCTCACGCACCGTACACCCCTACTCCCCCTCTCACAGACCTTACTCTCCTATCCCCCTCCCTCACACACCGTACTTTCCTACCCCCCCTCCCTCACACACCTTACTCTCCTACCCCCTCTCTCACACACCGTACTCTCCTACCCCCCCTCTCACACACACCTTACTCTCCTACCCCCCCTCTCACACACCGTACTCTCCTACCCCCCTCTCTCACACACCTTACTCTCCTACCCCCCTATCACACACCGTACTCTCCTACCCCTCTACCCCCCCTCCCTCATACACCTTACACTCCTATCCCCCCTCTTTCACACACCTTACTCTCCTACCCCCCTCTCACACACCGTACTCTCCTACCCCCCCTCTCACACACGTACTCTCCTACCCCCCCTCTCACACACCGTACTCTCCTACCCCCCCTCTCACACACCGTACTCTCCTACCCCCCCTCTCACACACGTACTCTCCTATCCCCCTCTCACACCGTACTCTCCTACCCCCCCTCTCACACACCGTACTCTCCTACCCCCCTCTCACACATCGTACTCTCCTACCCCCCTCTCTCACACATCGTACTCTCCTACCCCTCTACCCCCCCTCCCTCATACACCTTACTCTCCTATCCCCCCTCTTTCACAAACCTTACTCTCCTACCCCCCCTCTCACACACCGTACTCTCCTACCCCCTCTCTCACACACGTACTCTCCTAACCCCCCTCTCACACACGTACTCTCCTACCCCCCCTCCCTCACATACTGTAATCTCCTACCCCCCCTCTCTATCACACCGTACTCTCCTACCCCCCCTCTCACACACGTACTCTCCTACCCCCCCTCCCTCACACACCGTACTCTCCTACCCCCCTCTCACACACGTACTCTTCTACCCCCCCTCTCACACACGTAATCTCCTACACCCCCTCTCACACACGTACTCTCCTACCCCTCCTCTCACACACGTACTCTCCTACCCCCCTCCCTCACACACCGTACTCTCCTACCCCCCCCTCACACACGTACTCTCCTACCCCCCCTCTCACACACGTACTCTCCTACCCCCCCTCCCTCACATACTGTAATCTCCTACCCCCCCTCTCTATCACACCGTACTCTCCTACCCCCCCTCTCACACACGTACTCTCCTACCCCCCCTCCCTCACACACCGTACTCTCCTACCCCCCTCTCACACACGTACTCTTCTACCCCCCCTCTCACACACGTAATCTCCTACACCCCCTCTCACACACGTACTCTCCTACCCCTCCTCTCACACACGTACTCTCCTACCCCCCTCCCTCACACACCGTACTCTCCTACCCCCCCTCTCACACACGTACTCTCCTACCCCCCCTCTCACACACGTACTCTCCTACCCCCCTCTGTCACACACCTTACTCTCCTACCCCCCTCCCTCACACACCGTACTTTCCTACCCCCCTCCCTCACACACCTTACTCTCCTATCCCCCCTCCCTAACACACCTTACTCTCCTAACCCCCCTCTCACACACCGTACTCTCCTACCCTCTCTCACACACCGTACTCTCCTACCCTCTCTCACACAGCGTACTCTCCTACCCTCTCTCCCACACCGTACTCTCCTACCCCCCTCTCTCACACACCGTACTCTCCTACCCCCCCTCTCACACACTGTACTCTCCTACCCCCCTCTTACATACACCGTACTCTCCTACCCCCCCTCTCTCACACACCGTAACCTCATACCCCCCCTCTCTCACACACCGTACTCTCCTACTCCCCCTCACACACCGTACTCTCCTACCCCCCTCTCACACTGTACTCTCCTACCCCCTTTCCTTCACCATACTCCCCTTTCCCCCCCACACCATACTCTCATATCCCCCCTCACTCACACACCATACTCTCCTACCCCCCTGCCTCACACACCGTACTCTCCTACCGCCCTCTCTCACACACCGTACTCTCCTACCCCCCTCTCTCACACACCGTACTCTCCTACCCCCCTCTCTCACACACCGTACTCTCCTACCCCCTCTCTCACACACCGTACTCTCCTACCCCCTCTCTCACACACCGTACTCTCCTACCCCCCCTCTCACACACCGTTCTCTCCTACCCCCTTTCCCTCACCATACTCCCCTTTCCCCCCCACACCATACTCTCCTATCCCCCCTCTCTCACTCACTGTACTCTCCTTTCCCCTCCCCCTCACACCATACTCTCCTATCCCCCCCTCACACACACCGTACTCTCCTATCCCCCCTCTCTCACACACCGTACTCTCCTACCCCCCCTCTCACACACCGTTCTCTCCTATCCCCTTTCCCTCACCATACTCCCCTTTCCCCCCCACACCATACTCTCCTATCCCCCCTCTCTCACTCACTTTCCCCTCCCCCTCACACCATACTCTCCTATCCCCCCCTCTCACACACCGTACTCTCCTATCCCCCCTCACTCACACACCGTACTCTCCTATCCCCCCCTCTCACACACCATACTCTCCTATCCCCCCCTCTCACACACCGTACTCTCCTATCCCCCCTCACTCACACACCGTACTCTCCTATCCCCCCCTCTCACACACCATACTCTCCTACACCCCACTTCCTCACACTATATGTCTGAAGTTCCCTCGCGCTGTGGTGCTGGAGGACTTTAACATGTGGGTTGATGACCCAGACAATGCTTAGGCTTGGGATCTTTGGATACTGTGGAATCCATGGGATTTAGTCCGTTTGTGCCTGGCCCTACTCATGAGCCCGGTCATACACTGAGGTCTGCTCAGCTGATATATGTTCCTTCTGAAGATTCTCGTAGAGATCACCAAATCCAGTCATAGCTACATGTGAAATATAAGAGAAGACAAGAACAAGCACCAATAGGACATTATCTCCTAACAAACGGTTTTAGGGTGACAACACTGCAAGAATGAAAAAAGCTGGAAACCCGCAGTGCTTGACAAAATGCTCCTCAAGGATGCAGTTTAATGGTATAAAAAACAATAAAAAGATTGCTGCAATTAACAGTAATAAGCTGCAATTAACAGTGAGCTGTGATGGTCACATCAGCTCCAATAGATCCTGAATGCACGCCGCCCGGCACGGAGGGACCGCCGCGGCGAATGCTGATGTAAAGACTCCTACTTACACAGCGCAAGTCCAAGCGACTAATTACAAGTAGGATTTCAATTTTTAAACCAGCCGGAGAGTTGATCCATTCAGGATCTTTGGAGACTCTTACCTTCTCCGGCGGTGTCATCTGGTGGCATCTCGTCCTCCAGGCATCTCCCCCTACATGGTCCAGTCATCATGGCTCCGTGATGTGAAATGTCAATGACAATGGGACATCACGTGACGCCGTGGCGTCAAAAGTTATTGCAACGCGGCACCACAGGGCGTCCCGCTGTCATGGCATCGCGACGTCCCATGCCGTCCCGTTCTCATGGCAACATGACACCATTGGACATGATCATGGGACAATCTAGGAGGAGATGCCGCGGGAGAAGGTAAGCGAGTTACAGAGGCCCCGCGCTCTCCCATGCCAATCGGTTTAATTTTCGTGGGGGTAACCTCTGTTACCACAGGGCTTGGTGCAGTGGCACTGATAGCACCATCACGCCGGCGCTGTGCACACATTGTATTAAGGTTTCTACTTCTTTGTAGCGATACAATTTTGACGCAGTAGACAATTTCAAAAATCATGTTAGTACATTGGACCTAAAATGACTAAAGATTTAGCCGACGTTATTTCAACAGCGGGACAGACACCAACGCACCAGCTTTGAGGCGGCCATTGCTTTGAATCAGCCGTTCACTAGAAGGGAGCGTGGCTATTGTGCCATTTCACCCCCGGTTGCAGTAACGTTGGCTATATCTGCACTTTTGTAAAGAAAATGTTACCGCTGGTTATATGGGCTTTTGCTAAAAAGTACACGTGTTTTCCGTCCCTGATAGATTTTCTGAATAAATGCGGGAAAGCGAAGTCCTCTGAAAAGAATGCTAGTGTTACCGTTATTATTTCATTTCCCCTTAGAGATCAAACAACTTGTATCTCCAACCCAAAAACCTGAGAACAACAGGCAGATGTCTTCAGAGCTTCACAGCACACAATGGAATAGCGAGGATTCACACCAGGCGTAGGAAGCTGGATATACAGTAACACAATGCTAATGGATGGAATCGTCCTGCAGAACCGCTGTGTAGCATTATAAGCCTCCTTCATACATAAGAGTTTGGTTGTTAGTCTCCAGGCTGCAAAACGGGCTCATTACAGATCAAACGAATAATTAGTGTACAAAAAAGCGCTAATATCAACTAATAAACTTAGAGTGAACAATAAATGAATATTAAAATGAATATTACAAAACAACAGCAAATGGAGTCTAAAGTGTTAGTCCCGTGATAATGTCCAAAAGCAGCCTAAAAAGTCCACTGGGTGTCTAACGTCCAGTATATGATACAAACATAAACAAGCCTCTCTGGTGCCGAGGTGAAAACAGGCACGATGGGGCTAAGATGAAAAAAGCTTGGATCTCTGTGATGACCTGACAACAAGTGGCTAGGTCTCAAGCCTCAACGTGGACAATTTCACATGCAAAATGGATCTTCTCCTGTCTGTGGATGGTGCTCTCCGTCAACGTGTCAGCCTCAAGGCGCCAACTCCTCCGAATCGGCTACCGCTCCGCTGCTCCCGATGACGTCACACGCTGTACTTCCACTACGGTGTCCTTGCTTTTACCACAATCCAACGCGTTTCTAGACTCGTAGAAACTGGTCTCTTCGTCGGGGACACAGACGGGAGAAGATCCGTTTTGCGTGTGAAATTGTCCACATTGAGGCTTGAGACATAGCCACTTGTTGTCACGTCATCACAGAGATCCAAACTTTTTTCATCTTGGCCCCATTGGGCTCATTACAGATGCCACAAATCGAACCAGGTTTAACACACACAAAAATAACCTAATTGCTTTCAATTGGATTAATTTATTTGATAAACCATTTTTAAAAATACCATACGTTACAATTAAATAAAAACAAATATTTGACAATCAAGCCATTGATTGTCACTGTGGTAAACCATGCCCATAATATGGGCACGAATGGCCACAAAAGCAATGAATGGGCACCCTAAAAAAAAAAACATAACAAAAAATACAATACATTACAATTAAATAAAATCAAAGATTTGGCAAAAAATGCATTGATTGTCAATATGTTTATCTATGCCCTCATAGATAAATACATTGCCAGTCAATGGGCATCCTAAAAAAATACACAATTAAATAAAATCCAAGCAATGTGCTTCTTAGCTTTGCCGGGATGAAGATTCACCCTCCTCATCAGACAGCGACACAAACTCTTGACCCACGACGCAATGATCCTCACCAGTAATGATGCACAGAAGTCCATGGTCCATAGTTGATTACAGAGGAGTCTCAGTGAGTTTTTCTTCTTTCCTTCTTTCTTGTCTTGTTTGTAACACAATTGGTCCGGGAGATGTTGATCCCATGGCTTCTTGGGCTCAAATGAGATGTGACAGGCCTTCCTCACCCCCAATCCGTTTGGAGGCTGTACCATGTGATGGCTTCCATTTTTTTTAAGGATGTGATGTCATCTTAAAGGGAGGGAATCCAGCCAATCAGGTAGCTTATGCTTCCCTCCCTTTAAGATGACGTCACTTCAGCAAAAACAAAATGGAAGCCATCACATGGTACATCAACCAATCAGATTGGTAGATATACCATGTGATGCTTTTCCTTTTCCGGAGTGATGGGATGTCATCAAAAAGTGAGGGAAGATAGCCAATCAGGTAGCATGCCTCCCTCCCTGTTTGATTTTTTGCCAAATCTTTGTTTTTATTTCATTGTAATGTATTGTATTTTTTGTTACGTTTTTTTAGCTTGCCCATTTATTGCCATTGTGGCCATCCATGCCCATATTGTGGGCATAGTTTCGCACAGTGACAATCAATGCTTAGAGGGGACCATAATAACCGCTACAGTGATTAAGGAGTTACAGGCCAGTAGTTAGGTTTTTTTTCTTACTGTCGGTGCCCACTGAAGATGAGGAGGATGAGGGTGGCCTTCATCCTGGCAGGGGTAAGTACAACTTTTATTTACTTTATGCTGGCTGGCTAATGTTTTAATTGTAATAGGCAAATGCGCTATTTTGCAGATCTTGATAATAGGAATTTTGCCCATTATTGTACATGTAACGGTATTTCTGGCTCGGCCTGACCCACCCAATCTCACATTGGCCCCTGTGGTCTAACCGGTCCCCATTACAGTGTGGTAGTGTCTGGTGGTGCACCTGTTGGCAACAGGACTCCTGAGTCTCCCGCATGATGGTGTGTGGGGAGAACCCGTCCAGACAGGCAGCTGAGGTAGTGTGCTGAGTCCTACCTAGTTCCAGTGCAGCGCCTCCACCTCATCAGGGTCCCTTCGGTCACTTGGGGATGGTCCTGGCGAGGAACTCCTCTGTGGTGCTCCTCTCTGTACATTCACTCCACACACGTACACGAGAGGGTTTGTGATTAAGAGCATCTTTATTGGTTGAGGTGGGCTAGCTGCCCCTCGCAGTAGTTTCTCTAGCCACTCATCATAATTCAGTGCTTCCCTTTGAAAGGTGTAATTCTCCTTTAATAGGGATTCCCTATCCCAGCCGGGATGTCTTTACCCTGTGCCAGGTCCCTGGACACAGTCTTCCTATTCAGCTACTATAACATAACTTTTACAGACTATTCAGAACTCCTGCAGAACTCAGGACTCAGATAGAACTCTGGCAGGACTACTCAGAACTAACTTTTAGACACAGTGCTGTGCCTTATGTACACTCTGGAAGCTGACACACCTCTGACATCACTAACCATGGAGTCAGAGCATGTGACCACTCCCATCCATACACAGGGCACCCCACCAGGGTGTGAGGGCAAACCTCCATAATTACTGCTGGCATGCCCACAACTTACCAGGCCTTACTGTCAGCAGGAGAGATGACTGTAGCCATTTTACATGACCGCTACATTCTCCCCCTGGTGAATCCCATCGTCCTCGCTGGGACCTAAATTTAAATACTTTCTTCCAGGAAGCACTGTAACACATAACACATAATTGTTAACATCACAGATTGTCCATTATACAAAAAAAATTGACCCCAATGACATCTCGCCAAGCCCGCCCCGACCAGCAGCCACGAGCCCGCAACATGCCTTAGTACCCCCTAATAATAGTGGCTCGGGTCAGGTTTCTTAACCTCTCTACCACCCATGTCCAGGACCGTAACATGATAGTGCCTAGGCAGTCCCCTCTCGGGCCTATAGGTCACCCTGTGTTTGTGTATATTCCTCCCTATACTCCACACTCGCATCAGGTGATCTATTCTGTCCTCTGCCCTCCTTCCTGTAACTTCACTCCCCTTATTGACTAGGTACATCTCGATGGTTTCCCTAAGCCACCTTTCCCTGTTCTCTTCTATCTCCTCCATGAGGGGTTCAGGGACATAAGGGTACTCCAACCCGTGGGAAGACTTGTATCGAGCCATTATTGCCCGTTCCGCCCTACTGACCCTAATTAGGTCAGCCCTACCTGCCCTCCCAGGTAGCACCCATGATAGGGGTTCGTCAGGATCCACAGGATCGGACAGTGTGTCAGGACCCATGGGCTCTATCTCCCTGTGCTCAAGCTTATACCACCGTTCCTGCAGCTCTCTGTCCCGCTGTTCAGGGGTGAATTCTCCCTTGGCCCACCAAAAGTCAACTACATCCTCCCTTCTAATAAGGAATCGCGTACGATCCATCCAGGCCGCATAACCTTCAAAGAGGGGGGCCCACCAACGGTGTTCCTTGAACCTATGTGAATCCCCTGAGTCACTCTCTTCCGCATCCCCCCATGAGAATACCCCCGATGTCCGTGCTGACCGTGGTACGGACCACCGTGATGATCCCAGGGCCTTGTCCTCTGTTTTATTGGTCACAGGAGGCAACCACCGGCCTACCGAGGCC
Organism: Ascaphus truei; assembly: GCF_040206685.1. NCBI lineage: Eukaryota > Metazoa > Chordata > Amphibia > Anura > Ascaphidae > Ascaphus > Ascaphus truei. The sequence goes on from NC_134487.1 coordinate 6,322,721, forward strand.
TTGCCTAATTCTCCCCCTCCCCGAGAAATGCCCTCCGTAGCGCAACTGCGCTGTCGTTCCCCAGTCCGTCTCTCCTCCCCCCCCAAAGGTATGTCCACAAGTTCCAGACTAGGCGGGGACCCCGGGGAACATGTGATGGGGGCAGGGGCTTTACCTAGGGCGTGGGGTTGGGCGTAGGGGCAAGATGGGATACGCCACGGGACTACGACCCGTTCCCGGCTGTCCATGGACTGCTCCAAGGAGGATAGCTCACCCTCATCCGTCTGTGGGTCTCCCATCCAGCTCTTGGGCCTTTGAGGTGATCGGGGACCTTCATCCGATCGCCGAAGCGTTGCTGCATCTTTCCTGTCTGTTCCGCCGTCGCCACCGGAAATGATGTCCTCACCGGAACCGGAAGCCCTGCCATCTTGGGTAGGACCCCCATGCGGGATCTCTTCCTCAATGACGACATCCGGAAGCTCCGCCGTCGTCTCCACCGGAAGTGGTATCTTATCCGCACGTGCGTCTTGGGCCTGGCACGGCCTTGTTTCCGCTACACCGTCTACCGGAGCAAGGTAAGTGAGTGGCTTTTTCTTACCATTCCGCAGGGGTGTAGGCGTCTCTCGCCCGTCGCCACCATGTCCTGAGGCGGAGGGACTCCGTCTCTCGGCTCGCCGATCTACGGGGGATGCCCTGCTTTCCAGGCTGCTACTCACGCTACGGGGTGTCGTCCTCCCCGGTTCTGTCCTGGGCCTCGATTTCACCTCCGCTAGCTCGCGGAGATCCTCATCTGAGTATTCTGCCTTCCCCGACTTAGGGTTCACCGATCGGGGCGATAGTCTTTTCTCAGTGCGGTCGGGGGGTGACCCGACCGTCTCGGTTGCTGCTGACCCAGCCGATTTAATCGACTCCAGTCCCCTTTCTCCGGGACTTGCACGATTGATCCACAGTGCACCAGGGGACTCGGCGGAGCGCCTAGCCGTATCCCCCGGGGGGTCAGCAGATTGGATCGGAATGAACGTCGGCATTGGCCATAAGTATAGTGTCCCGCATTGTGGGCAGCATGCCGCCGTATTAACAATGCCTCCGGGCAGCCCGCATTGTAGGCAGAGCCCGACCACCGTCTCGGTGTTAGCCACCCTGACTACCAGTACCCCGCCGGGTACCGAGTAGGGCTGGGTGGAGACCATAGTTCCCACAGTGGAGGAGCAGGCCATTCTTTTGGTAGGGACCACTTTCAGTATGGGTCTCTCCAGGTCAGTGGTTCCTTGCAACTGACCGGTAGAAGCTTCTGGGCCAGCCACTTCCTGCTTCGGCTCCTCCTTCCGCTGGCATAGCTGGAACCCGCCCCCAGGGGTTGCAATTATGGGCGGATCCCACAGGGGAATAGCATGCCCCTTAATTAAGGCCGCGCCTTTCTCAGTCCTGGTGGGCGCGGTCTGCGTTTTCGTGCCAATTTCCTCATCAGAGTGGGATTCTTGGGCCGCGGCTAGTTCCCGCCTTCTCCTGGCAGCTGCTTTTCGTGCAAAATATCCCTCCTTTTTGCATGTTACCTCCGCGGCCGGAACTACTTCTTGTAGTGGCGCCGTCTGGATATCAGTCCCTGGGCCCAGTGGGTGCATTCCCACAGGCCATAATTGAAAGTCACTCCCCCTGGTGGAAATCAGGGGAGGGTCCCATAGACTAAGCGGTTGACTCAGCACAGGGGCCGAGTGAGTCACTGTCCATGAAGGCGCAGCCATAGCTTTCGCGCCATACCCCCCATCAGGGTGGGGCTCTGCTGTTCGCGCCATTCCCGGCCAGCTTTTTGCAAGTTCTGTTTCAGCCATTTTCTCTGCGACTGTCCCATGCGGTCTCCCTAGCAAGCGGGAACCGCCATTTTGGTTGGCTTTTAAGCCCGAAATGTCAGTTTGTTTGCTCTTCTCGCTGGGTTCCCCCCCAGTTATCACAATGTCCTCACACTCTTCAAGGGTAGCCCCTCGGTGTCCCAGACAGGACAAAAACGGGGCAGCCACGGCCTTCGCTCCACTCCAGAGCAGATTAGTTAAAGACAGCTCAGCGACAGTTTGCTCTTCAGTGGGGCGCACGCCACGGGTGCCTTCCCCCTCAGCCTCTGGTCGCCATTTTGGGCTCTCCGCGCCACGCGGATCCTCCATTCTCTCGTAACAGTTATCGTACATGGGGCTCCGCTCTGCGGGGCAGCCACCACACCAGTACAATAAAGATTGCTCAGATGCACCACCACATGTGTACCTGATCTAGGCTGGACTCAGGTTGCACTACCTCAGGCTAGGCTCACTCTCTCAGTGTCTGCTGTGACTCCTTCCTCCCAGTCTGTGCTCCCTATGGTAAGTGTCTGGAATGGGCTAGGTACTCTGGCTCTGCCATGCAGTACTTGGGGCGTCTACCTCTCTTGGTCAGCCTAGCACAGACCCTCTCCAGGATTCCTGACCATGTTAACAGGCTATCCCTTCTGGCGTCCTACCAACTAGCACTACCTCAAAGTGACTCGGTCAGCTATAGCCCGGCTCCAAACCCCTCACTCCTTTCAGGCCCCTAGGTCATCCCTGCGAACTGACAATACCCTGTCAGCCCCTGACCACCCCTAGGTCCGTCCCTACGCAGCACAGAGTGGCAGCAGACGCTCTCCCTGTTTCCCAGTGTGCCTAGCTAGAGCCTGTCCTGATGACAGATCTGATCTCAGCAGCTCGCCTCCAAATGTAACGGTATTTCTGGCCCGGCCTGACCCACCCAATCTCACATTGTCCCCTGTGGTCTAACCGGTCCCCATTACAGTGTGGTAGGGTCTGGTGGTGCACCTGTTGGCAACAGGACTCCTGAGTCTCCCGCATGATGGTGTGTGGGGAGAACCCTTCCAGACAGGCAGCTGAGGTAGTGTGCTGAGTCCTACCTAGTTCCAGTGCAGCGCCTCCACCTCATCAGGGTCCCTTCGGTCATTTGGGGATGGTCCTGGCGAGGAACTCCTCTGTGGTGCTCCTCTCTGTACATTCACTCCACACATGTACACGAGAGGGTTTGTGATTAAGAGCATCTTTATTGGTTGAGGTGGGCTAGCTGCCCCTCGCAGTAGTTTCTCTAGCCACTCATCATAATTCAGTGCTTCCCTTTGAAAGGTGTAATTCTCCTTTAATAGGGATTCCCTATCCCAGCCGGGATGTCTTTACCCTGTGCCAGGTCCCTGGACACAGTCTTCCTATTCAGCTACTATAACATAACTTTTACAGACTATTCAGAACTCCTGCAGAACTCAGGACTCAGATAGAACTCTGGCAGGACTACTCAGAACTAACTTTTAGACACAGTGCTGTGCCTTATGTACACTCTGGAAGCTGACACACCTCTGACATCACTAACCATGGAGTCAGAGCATGTGACCACTCCCATCCATACACAGGGCACCCCACCAGGGTGTGAGGGCAAACCTCCATAATTACTGCTGGCATGCCCACAACTTACCAGGCCTTACTGTCAGCAGGAGAGATGACTGTAGCCATTTTACATGACCGCTACATACAGTATGTGTTGGGGGTAGAGGGTAAGTAGTAGGGTTGTTATATTTTAATATTTATTGAGGGTAGAGGGTGTGGGTGAAGATGGTAGTTGGCCCAGGGTGGGTGGTTAGGCCTCTCACGTGGGTAGCGGGAGGGTTTAAACCCTTCATTAACATAGTGGTTACCACCGCTATGTTAATGAAGGAGTTAACTCGTTCCGCAACCTTCCCGGTAAGCCTAACCACCCCCCATAGGGAAACTACCCCCTGCACCCATCTATCCCCAATAAACCATGTACTCTGGATTAACCTCTTCATTGCCTTAGTTAATGAAGCTGTTTTAATGTTAATTTTAATAACATAGTATAGGGTCTCTGGAGCTGAACCGCACTAATTTCAGCCTCGGGGACCCCCTGCTTTCCAAGGTACAAGCCCCGGTATGGGGTGCCAGTATCTCCCTGCATTGGGTAAGTTCTCCCACGTCACGTGACCGGGACATTTAAACGCACAGGAGATACCGGCACCCCATACTTAACTCGGGAAGCAGGGGGTCCCAGAGGCTGAAATGAGTGCGGTTCAGCTCCGGAACCCCCTGCTTTAATACTGTGTTATTAATATTAATTTTAAAACTGCGTCATCGTCTGTAAGAGCTGTGTGGGGAGATGCAGCTCTCTCTGTGCAGAGAGATCGCCTGTGAGAGTTGTGCAGGGAGACGCAGCTCTCTCTGTGCAGGGAGATTGCCTGTGAGAGCTGTGCAGGGAGACGCAGCTCTCTCTGTGCAGGGAGATCGCCTGTAAGAGCTGTGCAGGGAGATGCAGCTCTCTCTGTGCAGAGAGATCGCCTGTGAGAGTTGTGCAGGGAGACGCAGCTCTCTCTGTGCAGGGAGATTGCCTGTGAGAGCTGTGCAGGGAGACGCAGCTCTCTGTGTGCAGGGAGATCTCCTGTGAGAGCTGTGCAGGGAGATGCAGCTCTCTGTGCAGGGAGATCGCCTGTGAGAGCTGTGCAGGGAGATGCAGCTCTCTCTGTGCAGGGAGATCGCCTGTGAGAGCTGTGCGGGGAGATGCAGCTCTCTGTGCAGGGAGATCGCCTGTGAGAGCTGTACAAGGAGATGCAGCTCTCTCTGTGCAGGGAGACGCAGCTCTCTCTGTGCAGGGAGATCGCCTGTAAGAGCTGTGCAGGGAGATGCAGCTCTCTCTATGCAGGGAGATCGACTGTAAGAGCTGTGCAGGGAGAGACGGCTCTCTCTGTGCAGGGAGATCGCCTGTGAGAGCTGTGCAGTGAGATCGCCTGTAAGAGCTGTGCAGGGAGAGGCGGCTCTCTCTGTGCAGGGAGATTGCCTGTAAGAGCTGTGCAGAGAGATGCAGTTCTCTCTGTGCAGGGAGATCGCTTGTAAGAGCTGTGCAGGGAGATGCAGCTCTCTCTGTGCAGGGAGATCGACTGTAAGAGCTGTGCAGGGAGATGCAGCTCTCTCTATGCAGGGAGATCGCCTGTAAGAGCTGTGCAGGGAGATGCAGCTCTCTGTGCAGGGAGATCGCCTGTGAGAGCTGTGCAGGGAGATGCAGCTCTCTCTGTGCAGGGAGATCGCCTGTGAGAGCTGTGCGGGGAGATGCAGCTCTCTGTGCAGGGAGATCGCCTGTGAGAGCTGTACAAGGAGATGCAGCTCTCTCTGTGCAGGGAGACGCAGCTCTCTCTGTGCAGGGAGATCGCCTGTAAGAGCTGTGCAGGGAGATGCAGCTCTCTCTATGCAGGGAGATCGACTGTAAGAGCTGTGCAGGGAGAGACGGCTCTATCTGTGCAGGGAGATCGCCTGTAAGAGCTGTGCAGGGAGAGACGGCTCTCTGTGCAGGGAGATCGCCTGTAAGAGCTGTGCAGGGAGATGCAGCTCTCTCTATGCAGGGAGATTGACTGTGAGAGCTGGGCAGGGAAATGCAGCATCTCTGTGCAGGGAGATGCAGCTCTTCCAGACTACTGGAGCGACATTTTGCTCGTTAAGCGAATACAAATTAGTGCGATTTGGATTTTTTTTTACCGAACGACAAACAAATTGCGATTTTTCTCCGTGAATATCGTTTTCACAGAAATTTCGTAGCGTTTGGTAAGAACATGCCAGTTCGGTCAGTAATGCCCTAAACTTAGCGACGTTTAGTGAATAGGCCCCTATATCTGCTCATTATAAAGTGATTAGTAATGGGGCAGACTAATGAATGTGAGGGAGAGGAAGAAATTATTTTTTTTATACCACATTTCTTCTGCAGTATAAATTGCTGTTAAAATGAATGTCACTTTCCTTAGGGTTCTGGCGCCCTTAGTCCTACAAAAACACCACTAATAATAATGTAACTGTAATGTAAGTAAAGGAAGGATTTTGTATCATAGGTCAGACTATAAAACCTGTGGGATTATAGGGCACCAAACAGCAGCGGATTTATGAAAGAAAATGCAATCTCATTACTTTTAATTCTTTTTTCCCCCCCCTCTATGGATCGGGTTTTCTGGTTTGGCCAGGTACACAGTTCCCATTAACTCCGAACAGATGGAGACAGGTCGAACGCCACGAACACATGGATACATGAGCCAAAAACCCTGGAAGTCCAGGGGACAGAGAATATAATTCGTCATATATCAAGAGGATCCGGAGGTGTTACAGTAACAGCGGAACAGGGGCAGACTGTTTCGGTCCAATAGTCAGTTGGCAGTCAACGTGTATGTACGTGACAGCATTGGACGGTGATGTGGACACAGGGCAGCGTAATATTTAATCCACTTTTTGGGAAGGAGTCAGGCTGGGTTTATTAAAAGAACTTACGTCATCTCTGGGCACACAGACCTCAGCAATGTCAAGTTTGAACTTCTGGGAAGAGCTCCGGCTGATCGCCCAGGTGTGGGACAGTCACACACAGCACGTCCCGTTCCTGCGTATCTGAGAAGCTTTGTCCCAGTCCCTCACTACACCTCGATAACAGGGCAGTGTCGCGCTATAACGGCTTTCTAACGAGCTTTAACACTGACCAAAAAAAAGGCGTACGAAAAGCCAAAAAAAGGCCAAATCACGGGTTGTTTTTTTTTTTTGCCAGAAACTGCTATTCACGAAGCAGTGATAAGCTTATCAAACTTTAACATTTTGCAATGTTTGGCGCCAGCTAAAAGCTGGTGCTAAAGATATTGCACGATGCATAAAAGCATTTTATTTTATTTTTACTGCACGGGATTGATACCGGAGGCCGATGGGGAGACCCGCGAGGACCCCCGGAAACCCGGGTGTTTCTGGGGGTCCCCGACAGCCTCCGATATCAATCCTGTGCAATAAAAATAAAGTTGCAACCAGTTTCATTACTTTAGTGTCTAACCGCGAAAGGTAATGAATGGGTTAAATAGCAGGCACTGCTTTGTTGATAGTACAGGGGGTAGTTGAAGCTTGTAGTTGCCCCAGGGTGGGTGCTTAGGCCTTGCGGGAGGGTGGCAGTAGAGGCTAACGCCTTCATTACCTTACAACTGTGAAAGTAATGAAGGGGTTAACCCCTCGCGCTACCCTCCCACAAGGTCGAAACACCACCCTGGGGTAACTACTACCTTCACCCACCCCCTGAACCAACAACAGGAATGGGTAAAGTGCTATTCACGAAAGATGGCGAACAGCGCTTTTCCCCATTCAAAAATAACATTACAGCGCAATACAGTACATTACAATAAATACAACTCGCCCTTTCCCCCCCAACCTCAACAGATACAGTATTGTAATGGGCAAAATTACTATTATCCACATGTGGATAATAGTGCATTTGCCCATTAAAAATAAAACATTACTGTGACAGGGTGAATGAACGTCACCAGTCATATACCTGGCAAACCTATGTTTAGGCTTGCAGTGCAGCAGTGACGAGGTTACGTTTCAGTTGAGAAGGGCTGCTTAATTAGTCTGACCCCAGCTGCATAATCAAGGTGTTTTAAAACCCCCAGGCTGTACACACATGCAGGCTAGCTGGTCAGGAGAGAGGACTGAAATACTGAAGAGTTTACTGCTATAAGGTCTGTTTTTCAAAGTACATGTGTGATGAACGGTCTGTGTCCTGCATGCTGAAGAGAAGCTGCCTTGTTTTCTATGCTGAAGAGAAGCTATTTTGTTTTTGTTTGCTGAAGAGAAGCTATTTTGTTTTGTGTGCTGTATGTTTTTAAGGCTCAATAAAGAAGCCTTATCAAGAGAACCCGCGTTTGTGGTTGCATGTACCCTGCAACAATTACCCAGCCAGCATAAAGTAAATAAAAGTTGCACTAACCCCTGCCAGGATGTAGGCAGTCTTCGTCTTCCTCTCAGAGTAGTATTAATAATGATTCACAGTCAGCCTAAACAAGTTGACCCGGTGTGGGATACATCACAGAAACCTCCCAGATAAACGCTTAGATTAGTCAGGATATAACAAATGCGAGTATAGGTTATCTTGCTATGCTCACAGTAAAGTTCAGGATTAATAACCCTATATATCCCTTCTGCACTCAGCACACTCAGTATCCGTAACTTGTTTACATCTGGTCACTGTATCAAAGTGAAACCGTTACTATTGTCTGCAACTGACAGACAGAGCGTGGCCCATCGGGGCTCAGATACGCATTCATGTGCGCAAATATAAAGTGCAACTAAGACATTTCACAACACCGGATTGTATGCTAACGACACCTGCTGTGCAGGCTATAGTATCCAATCTTAGTGCATTAACTGGTGTATATACGCTCTTAATATACAATTGGAAATATACTGATCACAACGTGTTCCCAATGTATCCCACACTGTACCAGGTAAGACAATCCCTTAGCACTGCACGTGCTCACGGACATTGTAGCGCATCCGAAGGGAAGTAGCCGCTTATACAACCTTGTCTGTCCTTGTGTGTGATGTGGTATACAAAACTAAGAGTTTATCTGGGAGGTTTCTGTGATGTGCCCCACACCGTGCCCCACACCATGCCCCGTGCCCCGCACCGTGCCCCACACCGTGCCCCGTGCCCCGTGCCTCGCACCGTTCCCCACACCGTGCCCCACACCGTGCCCCGCACCGTGCCCCGCACCGTGCCCCGCGCCCCGTGCCCCGTGCCCCGTGCCCCGTGCCCCGCACCGTGCCCCACACCGTGCCCCACACCGTGCCAACTTGTCTAGGCTGCCTGGGAATTATTATTAATACTACTCAGTATGCGGACATTATCTAATGAGTTACCAGGTATATACCTTGTCTCATATCATTGGGAGTGCTGAGACTTAGGGGCCTATGCAGAAAGGGCCAAAAAATTGCGTTCGCCAGGGTTTCAATTCGCCAGGTTTTTGGCGTGTTAACCTCGCTGTATGCAGGGAGGGCCGAATCCCTGGCGAATGAATGCGCCACCACCATTTGAAATAATGGCTATTAAGCGGTGGCGAGACGGCTGCCTGGCGAGAAACTGCAGAGAAGCCGTCCCCTGGCGAGTTATGTCTGCAGCAGAGAGAGATCCGCTGCTCTCTCTGCGCAAACATCGGTACATTAAAAATTGTTGCAAAACCATTTTTATTGATAGTATAGATGTGCAGGGGGTCTCCGGAGCTGAACCGCGTTGGTTTCAGGTCCGGGGCCCCCCTGCTCCCCGAGATACATACCCCTTTTAGAGGTGCCCGTATCCCTCTGCGTTTAAAGGTCCCGATCACGTGACCGCGGCCTGTAACCCAAGCAGAGGGATACCGGCACCCCCTAAAGGGGCCTGTATCTCGGGGAGCAGGGGGTCCCCGGACCTAAAACCACAGCGGTTATGCTCCGGAGACCCTCTGCACATCTGCAGTATAAATAAAACACACATATCAATAAACAGTTGTTCCTTACCTTAGCGGCTATGTGCTACGGTAACGAAGCAGCATCAATGTATTTGTATGAATATTGTACAGTGAGCAGGGGGTCTCTGAGCCACAAATCAAAGCTCAGTGGACCCCCTGATCCTGCACAATATTATTTAAATACAGAAATGCTGCTTCATTACCATAGCGTATAGCCGCTAAGGCAATAAAGGGTTAAGGCAGAATAGCATGTTTATTGGGGACAATTGCCCCCAATAAACATTGCAATAAACAACATACACCCCCTGTGTATTTAAAATACAAAAAACAAGAATAAAGACATTAAATACATATAGCACTTACCCATTACCGGTTGCCACGATGAAGGCCATCCTCATCTTCATCCTGCCCATGCCCCCTCCACTGCTGCAAAACAGACACAAGAATGAAAACATCCTAAGTAATGTCCCCTAACCCCTTAATCACCATAGCAGTTATTAACCGCTACAGTCATTAAGGGGTTAACCCACCCTCACCCACCACTCGGGACCCCTACATACCCTCCCACACTAACCCCCCATCCCCGTGAGGCCTAACCACCCTCACCCAGTACCCAGAAGGGAGGCCTACCCACATACCGTTTGGGAACACATCCCCCCCCCCCCAACACCTCCAGTACAATAATGTGCAAAATAACTATTATCCAGATAGGGATAATAGATTATTTGCCCATTATTAAAAACATTAACTAGCATATTCAAATAAATTACGTACTACTGACCTTATCAAGAAGAAGTCTCAATCGCCAGCAACATCTTTGTCTTGCACACAAAAAACAAAGCCAATACAAATGTCAATACATTGCAATTACATAGAGATATCAATTAAACCCTTAAATACAATTTCGGAAAATAACTGACAAGGTAATGAAGGGGTTAAGGCACAGTGGGCCAATACCCACCCTTCACCCATGAATGTGTACATTGCCTTCATCATGCAAATATATATATATATATATATATATATATATATATATATATATATATATATATATATATATATATATATATATACACAGAGAGAGAGACATATATATATATATACACACACACATGATGAATCAATATACAAATTAATGTGGAAGGGTTATCAAATACATTCAGTACTCAAAATAACAGTTCTCCATTAATACACACTACAATACAAGTAATTTCCTGTCATAATGCTAACTGATATTACAATCAAAAAGATAAAATGGCAATCAAATATCTCTAATCACAATCAACACATTGCATTAACATTGAGTATATGATGCATACAATCTATGCACCATATACATTCTGCTAATGAATGTTAACAATAACATTTCAATCCAAATACAGATAACTCCAAACAAATATACTATAGTAACCAAACCGGTAAACATAAATCAATTACCATTCAATAATGACATCCCTAAACAATTAACATTGCATCCTTAAACAATTGACATTCAATCCCTAACAATTAAACAATTAACTAATTCAAACCTGCAACTCAGCAATGTAGGCTCAGAAAATATATAAGTACCAAGAAGCATAAACAATTAACAACGAAGGCTACCCCTGACCTGTAAAACAACATGCAATAGCAACGTTAAATCTATGTAATTTTGAAAGACTTTCAACACACATGTAAGCATACATGCATAGTCAAAATAATAGAAAACACAGCAAAACAAGGTTTTAAAACACTATCATTTCTTACCCTGTATGTATATATATATCTCTAGACATACATACATACATACAGTGGCAATAAATGATATACCACTGATAATTAAATAAACATGTAAAGAACAGAATTAAAACAAATTCACTAGTTGAATTAAATACATTTCTTTACTTCACTTACCATTACTTGCCCCCACCGACTCCCGTTGAACACCTTACTCACGTACAAAATCACAAGGCACAGGAACCCATAACATAACAAACCATAAAAAAATAAACATTAACTAACAATCCAAGTCAATCCACGGGTCTTCAACTTGTAATCCATCTTCATCTGTATTCTTCTTTCTTTTACCTTCTTCCGGGGTCTTCTTCCCGTCTTCGGCCACGCCCTGGTCTTCTTTCTTCTCCGGAGGTCCTTCCTCCTCTGCATCAGGCTTCAAAATGAGACGACATAGGCTTTTAAAGGGCTATGACGTCACATTTTCGTCATATGGTTCCCACGGCCCTGATTGGGCCGTGAAAACCATGTGTTTTGGCCGATTAAAAAAAAAATGATGACGTCACTTAAAGGCAATGAAAGCACAGCCAATCAGAATGGCTTTGCTTCAATTGCCTTTAAGATGACGTCATGAAAAGACACATGGCCGCCCTCACATGCTATGGTAGCCAATCAGAGCGTGGGAACTCCATCCCTACTCTGATTGGCTCTAGTACCATGTGTCAGGCTTTCAATGACATCACATCCTTTCTCCACCAAGCCTCTGTCACATGGTATCCTAAAGCCAATCAGAGTAGGGATGGAGTTCCCACGCTCTGATTGGCTACCATAGCATGTGAGGGTGGCCATGTGTCTTTTCATGACGTCATCTTAAAGGCAATTGAAGCAAAGCCATTCTGATTGGCTGTGCTTTCATTGCCTTTAAGTGACATCATCATTTTTTTTTTAATCGGCCAAAACACATGGTTTTCACGGCCCAATCAGGGCCGTGGGAACCATATGACGAAAATGTGACGTCATAGCCCTTTAAAAGCCTATGTCGTCTCATTTTGAAGCCTGACGCAGAGGAGGAAGGACCTCTGGAGAAGAAAGAAGACCAGGGCGTGGCCGAAGACGGGAAGAAGACCCCGGAAGAAGGTAAAAGAAAGAAGAATACAGATGAAGATGGATTACAAGTAGAAGACCCATGGATTGACTTGGATTTTTAGTTTAATGTTTATTTTTTTATGGTTTGTTATGTTATGGGTTCCTGTGCCTGGTGATTTTGTACGTGAGTAAGGTGTTCAACGGGAGTCGGTGGGGGCAAGTAATGGTACTGCACCGACACACTTTATTCGAGCAAATACCCAGTATGTACCTGGCAGATACCTGGAATGCGCCGCTCCTCACCTCTGACAAGCCCCGTTGCGTTTGCCTTCCCAGCCTGGGTTCATGCCTGGCTGACGGGCGGCTGATCTGTTAAATGATAATGATTAGGATTTAATAGGCTGCAATGCTTCGCGTGTCTACCAGATGGCATAAATTCATGAATTGTAATGCAGTATATATATATATATATATACTGTGCAGTATTGCAGCCAGCGGGAATAAAATGCTTCAATCCCTGCCTGGAAAATATCTCAATGCACTCGGGCAGAAAACAGTCACAAACCTCAATACACCCGGGTATACCCGAATTCGTGGGACTAGCCAAGCTCGAATAAAGTGTGTCGCCAGTGTAAGTGAAGTAAAGAAATGTATTTTATTCAACTAGTGAATTTGTTTTAATTCTGTTCTTTACATGTTTATTTAATTATCAGTGGTATATCATTTATTGCCACTGTATGTATGTATGTATGTATGTATGTCTAGAGATATATATACATACAGGGTAAGAAATTATAGTGTTTTAAAACCTTGTTTTGCTGTGTTGTCTATTATTTTGACTATGCATGTATGCTTAAATGTGTGTTGAAAGTCTTTCAAAATTACATAGATTTAACGTTGCTATTGCATGTTGTTTTACAGGTCAGGGGTAGCCTTCGTTGTTAATTGTTTATGCTTCTTGGTACTTATATATTTTCTGAGCCAACATTGCTGAGTTGCAGGTTTGAATTAGTTAATTGTTTAATTGTTAGGGATTGAATGTCAATTGTTTAAGGATGCAATGTTAACTGTTTAGGGATGTCATTATTGAATGGTAATTGATTTATGTTAACCGGATTGGTTACTATAGTATATTTGTTTGGAGTTATCTGTATTTGGATTGAAATGTTATTGTTAACATTCATTAGCAGAATGTATATGGTGCATAGATTGTATGCATCATATACTCAATGTTAATGCAATGTGTTGATTGTGATTAGAGATATTTGATTGCCATTTTATCTTATTGATTGTAATATCAGTTAGCATTATGACAGGAAATTACTTGTATTGTAGTGTGTATTAATGGAGAACTGTTATTTTGAGTACTGAATGTATTTGATCACCCTTCCACATTAATTTGTATATTGATTCATCATGTGTGTGTATATATATATATATGTCTCTCTCTCTGTGTATATATATATATATATATATATATATATATATATATATATATATATATATATATATATATATATGTCTCTCTCTCTGTATATATATATATATATATATGTATATATATGTATTTGAATGATGAAGGCAATGTACACATTCATGGGTGAAGGGTGGGTATCGGCCCACTGTGCCTTAACCCCTTAATTACCTTGTCAGTTATTTTCCGAAATTGTATTTAAGGGTTTAATTGATATCTCTATGTAATTGCAATGTATTGACATTTGTATTGGCTATGTTTTTTGTGGGCAAGAGAAAGATGTTTCTGGCGATTGAGACTTCTTCTTGATAAGGTCAGTAGTACGTAATTTATTTGAATATGCTAGTTAATGTTTTTAATAATGGGCAAATAATATCTGGATAATAGTTATTTTGCACATTATTGTACTGTAGGTGTTGGGGGGGGGGGGGGGGGGTGTTCCCAAACGGTATGTGGGTAGGCCTCCCTTCTGGGTACTGGGTGAGGGTGGTTAGGCCTCACGGGCATGGGGGGTTAGTGTGGGAGGGTATGTAGGGGTCCCGAGTGGTGGGTGAGGGTGGGTTAACCGCTTAATGACTGTAGCGGTTAATAACCGCTATGGTGATTAAGGGGTTAGGGGACATTACTTAGGATGTTTTCATTCTTGTGTCAGATTTGCAGCAGCGGAGGGGGCATGGGCAGGATGAAGATGAGGATGGCCTTCATCGTTGCTGGCGGACATGGGTGAGTACTATATGTATTTAATGTATTTATTGCTGTTAATGTATTTAAAATGGGCACATTCACTATTATCACTTTGTGGATAATAGTAATTGTGGCCATAACTATACTTCAATGTGTTAGGGGGGGGTTATTTCTTTAAAAATATGTATGTGTTCATTTATTAATTTGGGGGGGGCCACATAATTGGTACTGCAGGCCTGCGGGTAACACCCGAGGGCCCCCGCCGGTCTATAGTATCATTGATGTGCATATATGTGTATGGTAGGGGTTATAGGTGTTGTAATTATATATATATATATATTTACTTATTCTTTTACATTTCTTAATTTAGTGTGGACCTGCTGTGTGTGATTATTTTTCTTTGTGGGTAGTGGGGGTGGGTGAATGGGGGTATTATCCCCAACGGTGGTTGTTTAGGGCTTGCGGGGGGGGTAGCGGGATGGCTTAACCCCTTCATGACCGTAGCGGTATTAAGTGCTACGGTCCTTGAGGGGTGAAGTGCACCCGCAACCCCCACGCAAGCCGTAAACTCACACCAAGGGCCACATACCCCCTTCACCCACCCCCGCTACCCACAATAAAGCTGGCACGGTGGGTTAACCCCTTCATTGCCTTAGCGGTTACCCGCTAAGGTAATGAAGTGGGCTGCACATGCATTTTTCCTGCCTCGGATGCATGCCGGGGGGCTCCGGTGATGATATTCCTGGGTATCAGCTCTGGAGCCCCCCGGCATCAATCCGAGCAAGGAAAGGGGATGATTTTTTTTTTCTGGTCCCTCTCGCCGCTCAGCTCCAGCTTCTTGCCAACTTTTGTTGGCGGAGCTATTTGGAGAATATCTCTCCATTTTAATGGCGCAATCAGCGGCGTGATGGTGATCGGGGCTTCCTGCATACGGCCCTTTTTAAAACTGGCGAGATATTGCTTCTCGCCACCCGCGCGGCGAGTTTTAAAAACAAAAAAAAAAAACTGTCTCTTTTTACTCATCTCGCCATTTATTAACTTGCTATAGCCATATTTCACTAAAAAATGGCGAGATTGGCGTTTCTCGCTGCTCTCTGCCATAGGCCCCTTAATATCTACTATATATTTGTGAAAGTGTTCTATGTGTCCGTGTCTGTATGTGTCCCTAGCGGCAATCAGATGGCTCCCTTGGCCCGCCCCCGCACACCTCTCATTGGCCGGGGGACACACACACACACACACACACACACACACACACAACACACACACACACACACACACACACTCTGTCCGTCCCCCCATCACGTGCGCCGCCCTGCACCGGCTCCAGACGGAGGGGAAGCGTGGCCCTCCTACCCCAGCCGCTCCCTTACCTCCCCGGTGCTACCTCCCCCTCAGGTAAGTCACTGCGCGTCCCGCCTCAGCTTATGGCGCTTCCTGCCGCCGCCTGCACGCCTAACTCAGCCGGACAGCACATCGGGGGACCAAGCGGGCGCCGGGGGGGGGGGAGCGCGAGTCACGGGGAACGGGGGGGGGGGCGAGTCACAGGGGAACAGGGGGGGGGGGCGAGCCGCGAGTCACGGGGAACAGGGGGGGGCGAGCCGCGAGTCACGGGGAACGGGGGGGGAGCGAGCCGCAAGTCACAGGGGAACGGGGGGGGGGGCGAGTCACAGGGAACGAGGGAGCGACCACCCGGCCGAACCAGCGGGGGGGACGGACGCCCAGAGGGGGGGGGGCATGCACATAAATTATGACAATACATATGCCCACTGCTCTCCACCCCCCTCCCCCACTCCCCTTTTCCCCCCTTCCCCCCCCTCCCCCACGCCCCCACTCCCCCACTCCCCTTTCCCCCCTCCCCCACTCCCCTTCCCCCCCCCTCCCCTTTCCCCCCCTCCCCCACTCCACTTTCCCCCCCTCCCCCACTCCCCTTTCCCCTCCCCACTCCCCTTTCCCCTCCCCCACACTCCCCTTTCCCCTCCCCCCTCACTCCCCTTTCCCCCCCTCCCCCACTCCCCTTTCCCCCCCTCCCCCCTCCTTTCCCCCCCCTCCCCCACTCCCCCTTTCCCCCCCTCCCCACTCCACTTTCCCCCCCTCCCCCACTACCCTTTCCCCACACCCCTTTCCCCTTTCCCCACTCCCCTTTCCCCACCTCCCCTTCCCCCCCACTCCCCTTCCCCCCCACTCCCCTTCCCCCCCCACTCCACTTCCCCCACCCCTCCCCCCACTCCCCATCCCCCCCACTCCCCTTCCCCCCCCACTCCCCTTTCACCCCCTCCACTCCCCTTTCCCACCCCCACGCCCTTTCCCCCCTCCCACTCCCCTTTCCCCCCCCCCTCCCCCCACTCCCCTTTCCCCCCCCCTCCCCACTTCCCTTCCCCCCCTCCCCCACTCCCCTTTCCCCCCCTCCCCCCACTTCCCTTCCCCCCCTCCCCCACTCCCCTTTCCCCCCTCCCCCACCCCTTTCCCCCCTCCCCCACTCCCCTTTCCCCCCCTCCCCCACTCCCCTTTCCTCTTTCCCCACTCCCCTTTCCCCCCCACTCCCCTTCCCCCCCACTCCCCTTCCCCCTTCCCCCCCACTCCCCTTCCCCCCCACTCCCCTTCCCCCCCACTCCCCTTCCCCCCCTTCCCCCCCACTCCCCTTACCCCCCACTCCCCTTTCCCACCCCCCTCCACTCCCCTTTCCACCCCCTCCATTCCCCTTTCCCACCCCCCACTCCCCTTTCCACCCCCCACTCCCCTTTCCCACCCCCACTCCCCTTTCCCCACTCCCCACTCCCCTTTCCCCACTCCCCACTCCCCTTTCCCCACTCCCCTTCCCCCCTCCCCACTCCCCTTTCCCCCCCTCCCCCACCCCTTTCCCCCCTCCCCCACTCCCCTTTCCCCCCCTCCCCCACTCCCCTTTCCTCTTTCCCCACTCCCCTTTCCCCCCCACTCCCCTTCCCCCCCACTCCCCTTCCCCCCCTTCCCCCCCACTCCCCTTACCCCCCACTCCCCTTTCCCACCCCCCACTCCCCTTTCCCACCCCCCACTCCCCTTTCCCACCCCCACTCCCTTTCCCCACTCCCCACTCCCCTTTCCCCACTCCCCACTCCCCTTTCCCCACTCCCCTTCCCCCCCCACCCGCTCCCTTTCCCCCCCCGCTCCCCTTCCCCCCCCCCCCCCCTCCCCTTTCCCCCCGCTCCCCTTTCCCCCCCACTCCCCTTTCCCCCACGCTCCCCTTCCCCCCCTGCTCCCCTTTCCCCCCCCCGCTCCCCTTTCCCCCCCGTTCCCTTTCCCCCCCCGCTCCCCTTTCCCCCCCCCGCTCCCCTTTCCCCCCCCCGCCTCCCCTTTCCCCCCCGCTCCCCTTTCCCCCCCGCTCCCCTTTCCCCCCCCGCTCCCCTTCCCCCCCCGCTCCACTTCCCCCCCTGCTCCCCTTTCCCCCCCCCGCTCCCCTTTCCCCCCCCGCTCCCCTTTCCCCCCGCTCCCCTTTCCCCCCCCACTCCCCTTCCCCCCCCCGCTCCACTTCCCCCCCCCTGCTCCCCTTTCCCCCCCCCGCTCCCCTTTCCCCCCCGCTCCCTTTCCCCTTCCCCGCTCCCCTTTCCCCCCCGCTCCTTTTCCCCCCCTCCTCCCCTTTCCCCCCCCTGCTCCCCTTTCCCCCCCTGCTCCTTTCCCCCCCCTGCTCCCCTTTCCCCCCCCGCTCCCCTTTCCCCCCCTTCTCCCATTTCCCCCCCCCTGCTCCCCTTTCCCCCCCGCTCCCCTTTCCCCCCGCTCCCCTTTCCCCCCCTTCTCCCCTTTCCCCCCCTTCTCCCCTTTCCCCCCCCTGCTCCCCTTTCCCCCCCCCTGCTCCCCTTTCCCCCCCCCTGCTCCCCTTTCCCCCCTGCTCCCCTTCCCCCCCCCTGCTCCCCTTTCCCCCCCCCTGCCTCCCCTTTCCCCCCCCCCCTGCTCCCCTTTCCCCCCCCCCTGCTCCCCTTTCCCCCCCCCCGGTCCCCTTTCCCCCCCCCCACTCCCCTTTCCCCCCCGCTCCCCTTTCCCCCCCGCTCCCCTTTCTCCCCCCGCTCCCCTTCCACTCCCCTTTCCCCCCCCGCTCCCCTTTCCCCCCCTGCTCCCCTTTCCCCCCCGCTCCCCTTTCCCCCCCGCTCCCCTTTTCCCCCCCCCGCTCCCCTTTCCCCCCCCCGCCCTCCCTTTCCCCCCCCGCTCCCCTTTCCCCCCCCCGCTCCCCTTCCCCCCCGCTCCCCTTTCCCCCCCCGCTCCCCTTCCCCCCCGCTCCCCTTTCCCCCCCCCCGCTCCCCTTTCTCCCCCTGCTCCCCTTTCCCCCCCGCTCCCCTTTCCCCCCCGCTCCCCTTTCCCCCCCCGCTCCCCTTTCCCCCCCCGCTCCCCTTTCCCCCCCCTTTCCCCCCCCGCTCCCCCCCCCCGCTCCCCCCTTTCCCCCCCCCCGCTCCCCCCCCTTTCCCCCCCCCCCCGCTCCCCCCCTTCCCCCCCCCCCGCTCCCCCCCCTTTCCCCCCCCGCTCCCCCCCTTTCCCCCCCCCCGCTCCCCCCCCCTTTCCCCCCCCGCTCCCCCCCTTTCTCCCCCTTCCCCCCCCCGCTCCCCTTCCCCTCCCCTTTCCCCCCGCCCCGCTCCCCTTCCCCCCTTTCCCCCCCTCTTTCCCCCCCTCTTTCCCCCCCCCTTTCCCCCCCTGCTCCCCTTCCCCCCCGCTCCCCTTTCCCCCCGCTCCCCTTTCCCCCCCCGCTCCCCTTTCCCCCCCGCTCCCCTTTCCCCCCCCGCTCCCCTTCCCCCCCCCGCTCCCCTTTCCCCCCCCGCTCCCCTTTCCCCCCCGCTCCCCTTTCCTCCCCCCCCTCCACTCCCCTTTCCTCCCCCCTCCACTCCCCTTTCCTCCCCCCCCCCGTTTCCCTCCCCCCCCCCGTTTCCCTCCCCCTCCGCCCCCCTTTCCCTCCCCCTCCACCCCCCTTTCCCTACCCCCTCCTCCCCTCCCACCTCCCACCCTCCTTCCCCCCTCCCACCCCTCACATTTTTACATCTGTTATGTCACCAAAATATACACTGTACTGTGGTGTGTTTACAATAAACCATTTTTAAACAACATCGTATTACATTTTATTCCATCTTTCTTTCAACATTATTATCCAACCTTTACAACAAATAGTCATCTATTGTTCCACGATTTATAAATAATACTACCTATTACCGCATTTACATCCCGGGCAACGCCGGGTCTCTCAGCTAGTACTCTATATCTGCGAGCGATGGGTATTGAATTGAGATAGCATTGCAGTCACTGTTTGTAGTAAGGATTATAGTCCCTCTATCAGCTATAATTCATGCCTAACACGTACTGCCTGATATTTCCTATATAAGTGTACGTGCGATACTTACCTGCACTGAGACAATAGAATCACGTTTAATTCACTACGAGTCGTGCGCTGTTTTTCGTCTTCCGTTTTCTATTGCATGAGATGCTGGGCCATCTCTACTAAACAGCTGCAGACTCGTGTGGTGTCACAGGAGAGGTTATGCGTTAACTGCATCAATTTCATCAGCACAGTTTTATTGACACATATTAGCACTGTTTGACACGGATTATTTTATTGTATCCCTTCTATTAACAGGCCGGGGTTAATTATTGGATTTGTGGTTATATCACTGTATTCTCTGACTGGCACGGTTAATATATTTTATATCTGTATCACCCTTTAATTAATGTCGTTTATGCGCATTGATGTATTTTTCCATATGCTGTGCATGTATAAGGGACCCCAGGGCTGTGTACCAGGGAAGATTCCTAGAAGGGCAGGCTTTGTATTAGCCGAGCCTCTGTCATACTGTGGGAAATGTCCGATCCCCTGTGAGATGTGTCTGAGACATCTGGGCGTTGGAAATAAATGTGTCATGTTCACGACGATACTCAGCACTCACTTCCCTGCCGCAGGGATCAAACTGCTGGAGAATGAAACAAGTGCCCCAAGACAGGATTAGTGACGGTGGGGGTTAGATTCACCCTACAGGATTGTTTTCCTTTACGTACCAAAAGCTCAGCTAATTTTTAACCCATTCACTGCTGTAGTGGTCGGGGGACTCATGGCAAGAGCGCGGTGAGACTTCCGGGGAGATGTGCTTTATGTGGGTAGATTCCGCGCACGTAACCACGTCCCCGCGACGAGGCCTGCAGGTGTTTTCACAGATTTGGCAGTTGTTAAACACAATTTGGAGAATGTTCCTATGAAAAAAAAAATGAAATATGTTTTCCTTTTGCTGCGCAAATCCTTTAATTAATTTGTTTGAATGTTGGCCAGACTTTTTCCTGGGAGAGTTTATGAAAAGGTTTTACAGTCGGGAATCGAACCCTAGACAGCATTGCACTTATAGTAATAAAGAAACAACTGCATCATCTAGGAG
Organism: Ascaphus truei; assembly: GCF_040206685.1. Lineage (NCBI taxonomy): Eukaryota > Metazoa > Chordata > Amphibia > Anura > Ascaphidae > Ascaphus > Ascaphus truei. The sequence goes on from NC_134487.1 coordinate 6,343,332, forward strand.
ACTGCGATGAGGCGCCCCTCGCCTTTCTACGCATGGGGGCTTATTCTAGTAGGTTCTATAAGTAACTCAGCGAGCATTTTGGGCACTTCTCGAACGAGTTTGCATGTGTAGCTATTCAGAAAGCTCCGATAACATGCCAAAATCGCGCGGGAAGTGCTCCTTTCCGAGTGGTCTCGGTCCTGCTCAGACAAACCGTGCGGGAGCTCAAAAACAGCTCAAACTCGCATTTCTTGTGAAATTTCACTTCTCTGACTGATAACTACAAATGTAGACAAAGCATGGAAACAAGCCTTTATTCGCACTCTCTTTACGTGGATACATCTGCCCCGAATCCCTGATCACAGCGACCCCGCTTCATTCACTGAACAAATGTCAGTGTGGAACAGCTGTGATGTGGTACTGGAGGGTGTAATGCTCCCTTCTCATGGGGTAGCTGAGTGATAAGAGCGTGATAAGCCTTTGACAAACGTGATTCCGGTTCAAATCCCACAGTCAGTATCTTTCATATAGAGGTGTGTGACACTTTTGCACACATTTGTGAAACTGGAAAACGTTGAACTTTTGCCGCTTGTAAAACATTTAGGGGACCATGCTAGTAGCCTTCATAAAAAAAACCGCCAGGCCATTTAAATCGCCCTTTTTTGGAGTGTTGCTATCACGGTATCAGAAAGCCGCGATTACATGTGATAGCAAAATTCACTAAACGGGCGAGTAGCGGGCGACGTGATGATCGCCCCTCTCAAAAGGGCTCACCCGGCGATTTGGTTTTTTTTAAGGCTCAAAATGTTGCCGATTCAATCTTTTATCGCCCACTTATCCAGGCTTAATGAATAGCAGTTGCCCAATAAGTGCTTGATAAGTCAGATATGAACTCATATAGCACAGGCCCCTTAGCGTTAAAATTCACCGGATAAATCATTGACCTCTTAAAACGTGTTTGCAGAGAAAGGTCATAGGTCACCGAGCCCTTTAAATGCACTATTTTAGTTGTTGGCGAGAACGGGACTTTCTGCAAACACCAGGACACAGTAATTATCTCATTCGGTAATAACACATGAAACGTTTCAGAAACTGAAATAGAAAAGATTCTCACATCTCTTCAGTGACCCTGGGCCTCAGGCATTGTACACAAAATATACAATGAATATATACAGTAGAATTTATATAAAATAGAAGAATGTATATAAAATAGAAGAATGTATATAAAATAGTAGAATATATATAAAATAGAAGAATGTATATAAAATAGTAGCATGTATATAAAATAATAGAATATATATAAAATAGTAGCATGTATATAAAATAGTAGAATATATATAAAATAGTAGCATGTATATAAAATAGTAGAATATATATAAAATAGTAGAATATATATAAAATAGTAGAATATATATATAAAATAGTAGAATATATATAAAATAGTAGATTGCAAACTCTTCAGGGCAGGGAATAATTCGGCCTGTAAAACCCAAAGTACAGCCCTGTATACACTGTCAGTACTATATAACACGTGTTCCTTGACTTGCGGCTGATTGTCTACTCTTTGGAAGAGTCTGAGTGCGGCTATATAGGTCCCCGGCATTCCGACCCCCATGCTCACGCAGTTCTATGGCTAGGCAATGACTATATAGGTCCCCGGCATTCCGACCCCCATGCTCACACAGTTCTATGGCTAGGCAATGACTATATAGGTCCCCGGCATTCCGACCCCCATGCTCACGCAGTTCTATGGCTAGGCAATGACTATATAGGTCCCCGGCATTCCGACCCCCATGCTCACTCAGTTCTATGGCTAGGCAATGACTATATAGGTCCCCGGCATTCCGACCCCCATGCTCACTCAGTTCTATGGCTAGGCAATGATTATATAGGTCCCCGGCATTCCGACCCCCATGCTCACTCAGTTCTATGGCTAGGCAATGACTATATAGGTCCCCGGCATCCGACCCCCATGCTCACGCAGTTCTATGGCTAGGCAATGACTATATAGGTCCCCGGCATTCCGACCCCCATGCTCACTCAGTTCTATGGCTAGGCAATGACTATATAGGTCCCCGGCATTCCGACCCCCATGCTCACTCAGTTCTATGGCTAGGCAATGACTATATAGGTCCCCGGCATTCCGACCCCCATGCTCACTCAGTTCTATGGCTAGGCAATGATTATATAGGTCCCCGGCATTCCGACCCCCATGCTCACGCAGTTCTATGGCTAGGCAATGACTATATAGGTCCCCGGCATTCCGACCCCCATGCTCACGCAGTTCTATGGCTAGGCAATGATTATATAGGTCCCCGGCATTCCGACCCCCATGCTCACTCAGTTCTATGGCTAGGCAATGACTATATAGGTCCCCGGCATTCCGACCCCCATGCTCACGCAGTTCTATGGCTAGGCAATGACTATATAGGTCCCCGGCATCCGACCCCCATGCTCACGCAGTTCTATGGCTAGGCAATGACTATATAGGTCCCCGGCATCTGACCCCATGCTCACTCAGTTCTATGGCTAGGCAATGATTATATAGGTCCCCGGGATTCCGACCCCCATGCTCACTCAGTTCTATGGCTAGGCAATGACTATATAGGTCCCCGGCATCTGACCCCATGCTCACTCAGTTCTATGGCTAGGCAATGACTATATAGGTCCCCGGCATTCCGACCCCCATGCTCACTCAGTTCTATGGCTAGGCAATGATTATATAGGTCCCCGGCATTCCGACCCCCATGCTCACGCAGTTCTATGGCTAGGCAATGACTATATAGGTCCCCGGCATTCCGACCCCCATGCTCACGCAGTTCTATGGCTAGGCAATGACTATATAGGTCCCCGGCATTCCGACCCCCATGCTCACTCAGTTCTATGGCTAGGCAATGACTATATAGGTCCCCGGCATTCCGACCCCCATGCTCACACAGTTCTATGGCTAGGCAATGACTATATAGGTCCTCGGCATTCCGACCCCCATGCTCACTCAGTTCTATGGCTAGGCAATGACTATATAGGTCCCCGGCATTCCGACCCCCATGCTCACTCAGTTCTATGGCTAGGCAATGATTATATAGGTCCCCGGCATTCCGACCCCCATGCTCACGCAGTTCTATGGCTAGGCAATGACTATATAGGTCCCCGGCATTCCGACCCCCATGCTCACGCAGTTCTATGGCTAGGCAATGACTATATAGGTCCCCGGCATTCCGACCCCCATGCTCACTCAGTTCTATGGCTAGGCAATGACTATATAGGTCCCCGGCATTCCGACCCCCATGCTCACTCAGTTCTATGGCTAGGCAATGACTATATAGGTCCCCGGCATTCCGACCCCCATGCCCACGCAGTTCTATGGCTAGGCAATGATTATATAGGTCCCCGGCATTCCGACCCCCATGCTCACTCAGTTCTATGGCTAGGCAATGACTATATAGGTCCCCGGCATTCCGACCCCCATGCTCACTCAGTTCTATGGCTAGGCAATGACTATATAGGTCCCCGGCATTCCGACCCCCATGCTCACTCAGTTCTATGGCTAGGAAATGACTATATATGTCCCCGGCATTCCGACCCCCATGCTCACTCAGTTCTATGGCTAGGCAATGACTATATAGGTCCCCGACATTCCGACCCCCATGCTCACGCAGTTCTATGGCTAGGCAATGACTATATAGGTCCCCTGGAATTCCGACCCCCATGCCCACGCTGTTCTATGGCTAGGCAATGACTATATAGGTCCCCGGCATTCCGACCCCCATGCTCACTCAGTTCTATGGCTAGGCAATGACTATATAGGTCCCCGGCATTCCGACCCCCATGCCCACGCAGTTCTATGGCTAGGCAATGATTATATAGGTCCCCGGCATTCCGACCCCCATGCTCACTCAGTTCTATGGCTAGGCAATGACTATATAGGTCCCCGGCATTCCGACCCCCATGCTCACTCAGTTCTATGGCTAGGCAATGACTATATAGGTCCCCGGCATTCCGACCCCCATGCTCACTCAGTTCTATGGCTAGGAAATGACTATATATGTCCCCTGGAATTCCGACCCCCATGCTCACGCAGTTCTATGGCTAGGCAATGACTATATAGGTCCCCGGCATTCCGACCCCCATGCTCACTCAGTTCTATGGCTAGGCAATGACTATATATTTCTATATTTCCTTTAAGACCAAAGCGAATCAATAGTTTATTATAGGGGCGGGCTTAGGATTTGCGGGGCCCAAGGCGCTGCGCTGGCAGCGGGGCTCCTCCTGTACGGGAACTTACCTTGACAAGCGTCCTTCCTCCGGCAGCGTCGTGGCAGCATGTGACATCGCGTTACATGATGTCGCGACGCTATTTGACGTCGCTCGCCATGGGAATGCAAAGCTACAGCAGGCGCCCCGTTCCGAAAAAGGAAAGCAAAGGAGAAAACACACACCCCTCCTCCCCCGCTCTCCCTCCCCACACCCCTCCTCCCCCGCTCTCCCTCCCCACACCCCTCCTCCCCCACTCTCCCTCCCCACACCCACCTCTGCCGGTTCGGGGGACCCCGCGCCCCCTCCACCGGTCGGGTGAATGTTAGATCCTGGCACTGACAGGGGGACAGGGAGCACGGCGCCCCCGAAGGCACGGGGCCCAAGGTGACCCCTTGTCTCTGACACGTGGGGGTGTATGTATTAATGTACAGGGACGTGTGTAGACCAGACGCACTGCTCCGTGTTTCGGAACAGAACTGTGTTATATGCTGGAACGGTTTCTTTCATCGGCTGCAGAATTTTACTTACCCCACTCCAGATGTGGAAGATTTGGGGGCAAATAAAAGGGGAAAAGTACGACGCACAGAGATGAAGACCCCCTGGTGAAATTTTGGCGCAAAAGCAGGGTATATTCACTCGGCACCTATGCTGCTCCAATTCTGCCCCAACTTGCACCTTTGGAGGCATCGGTAAAAGGAGTTGGGGGGTGTCAGAAGGAAGAGATGGGGGGCGTCAGTAGGAGGAGATGGGGGGCATCCAGTAGGAGGAGTTGGGGGTGTCAGTAGGAGGAGTTGGGGGGCGTCAGTAGGAGGAAATGGGGGGTGTCAGTAGGAGGAGTTGGGGGGCGTCAGTAGGAGGAGATGGGGGCATCAGGAGGAGTTGGGGGGGCGTCAGTAGGAGGAGATGAGGGCATCAGTAGGAGGAGATGGGGGCGTCAGTAGGAGGAGTTGGGGGGGCATCAGTAGGAGGAGATGGGGGCATCAGTAGGAGGAGTTTGGGGCATCAGTAGGAGGAGTTGGGGGGGTGTCAGTAGGAGGAGTTGGGGGGGCATCAGTAGGAGGAGATGGGGGCATCAGTAGGAGGAGATGGGGGCATCAGTAGGAGGAGTTGGGGGGGCGTCAGTAGGAGGAGATGGGGGGGCGTCAGTAGGAGGAGATGGGGGCGTCAGTAGGAGGAGTTGGGGGGCATCAGTAGGAGGAGATGGGGGCGTCAGTAGGAGGAGATGGGGGGGCGTCAGTAGGAGGAGATGGGGGGGCGTGAGTAGGAGGAGTTGGGGGGCATCAGTAGGAGGAGATGGGGGCGTCAGTAGGAGGAGATGGGGGGGCGTCAGTAGGAGGAGATGGGGCGTCAGTAGGAGGAGTTGGGGGGGCATCAGTAGGAGGAGATGGGGGCATCAGTAGGAGGAGATGGGGGCGTCAGTAGGAGGAGATGGGGGTCGTCAGTAGGAGGAGTTGGGGGGCGTCAGTAGGAGGAGATGGGGGCGTCAGTAGGAGGAGTTGGGGGGGCGTCAGTAGGAGGAGATGGGGGCGTCAGTAGGAGGAGATGGGGAGCATTAGTAAGAGGAGTTGGGGGGCATCAGAAGGAGGAGTTGGGGGCGTCAGAAGGAGGAGTTGGGGGGGGTGTGCCGCTGCTTCACAGTACGCGCAGTGCGTCTCCACACACGTTTCTGTACGGTGACACATTGGTCTCCTTGTTCATTAAATCACACACATACTGTGTAAGTATTCTGAATAGGTATATATGTGTATTCCAGGTTTTTATTTCTCCGTTGTAACCAGATGCTCTTTCTTAATCTGTCTCAGGATAATACCGCCTGTAAAATCATGTACACACAAGCAACGTTTTATTCTGCGATCCTTGTCCCCTTCTATCTAGTGTGAACTACGTGACTTAAGCTGCGATCCTCCGGCCAAAGAGAAAAAGGGGAAGAACAACGATTAAAGGATGTAATTAGAATTACATAGCTCTAAAGAAAATAAACAGGTATTCATTTTAACCCAGGAATCAATGAAAGTAAAATGATTTTAATGATGTTCAAACAATTGGAAGGATTCCCCTCACTTAAGTAGTTTAATAAAACACCCTTTTTGCCCCCACGATGTTACTCAGCATTAAACTATTTGATACTTTCAGACACGTGGCATCTGAAAACCGCACAGATTCGGTGATTCATCTGGTGATTTGTCATGTAAGCGTGCGCCTTTCATTTGGGCGAAATCCTGTGTTAGATGGACAGACGGCGACCCCCTTCCCTAGCCAGGATGTGCCTACCCGATCCATTCCACCGAGTGTTTGTCACCGGGCTGTCCCTGAGTCTGCGTCTGAATCACTTCACCTTCGCAGCGCGTCGCTGCAGGGCGGGAATCACCGATACAAGCAGGTACTCTTATATTAGGTTAACCCCTTCACCACCAGAGGAGCCTGCCACACATTGGCAGTGGAAGGGTTAAGTAAAGGCATCCTCCTGTCAGTGGCGTCCCACTTCAGTCCTCAAGGGCCACTAGCAGGTCAGGTTTTAAGGATATCCCTGCTTCAGCACAGGTGGCTCAATCAGTGGCTCAGTCATTGACTGAGCCACTGATTCAGCCACCTGTGCTGAAGCAGCGATAACTTTAAAACCTGTCCTGTTAGGACTGGAGTGGGACGCCCCTGCTTTACACACTATTTGATCCTAGGATTTCTTTCAGATTTAGTAACCCTTTGTTTCCAACCCAAGCCTTTTTTAATCCCCTTACTGTATTTGCCTCTGCCACCCTTGCTGGAAGACTGTTCCATGCACCCACTACCCTTTCAGTGAAGAAGTATTTCCTCTCTTTTCCCCTTAGCCTGCCACCGTCCCGCTTCAGCGAAGAATCTTTGCTCCCAGCACTCGTCTTTCTCTGAAACCCGCTTTCCTCCGGCACCGTGATGCCCGCTTTCCTCCGGCACCGTGATACCCGCTTTCCTCCGGCACCGTGATACCCGCTTTCCTCCGGCACCGTGATACCCGCTTTCCTCCGGCACCGTGAAACCCGCTTTCCCCAGGCACCGTGATACCCGCTGTCCTCCGGCACCGTGATACCCGCTTTCCTCCGGCACCGTGATACCCGCTTTCCTCCGGCACCGTGAAACCCGCTTTCCCCTGGCACTGTGATACCCGCTGTCCTCCGGCACCGTGTTACCCGCTTTCCTCCGGCACCGTGATACCCGCTTTCCTCCGGCACCGTGATACCCGCTTTCCTCTGGCACCGTGATACCCGCTTTCCTCCGGCACCGTGATACCCGCTTTCCTCCGGCACCGTGAAACCCGCTTTCCCCCGGCACCGTGATACCCGCTGTCCTCCGGCACCGTGATACCCGCTTTCCTCCGGCACCGTGATACCCGCTTTCCTCCGGCACCGTGAAACCCGCTTTCCCCCGGCACTGTGATACCCGCTGTCCTCCGGCACGTGTTACCCGCTTTCCTCCGGCACGTGTTACCCGCTTTCCTCCGGCACCGTGATACCCGCTTTCCTCCGGCACCGTGATACCCGCTTTCCTCTGGCACCGTGATACCCGCTTTCCTCTGGCACCGTGATACCCGCTTTCCCCCGGCACCGTGATACCCGCTTTCCCCCGGCACCGTGATACCCGCTTTCCTTCGGCACCGTGATACCCGCTTTCCTCCGGCACCGTGATACCCGCTTTCCTCCGGCACCGTGATACCCGCTTTCCTCCGGCACCGTGATACCCGATTTCCCCCGGCACCGTGATACCCGCTTTCCCCCGGCACCGTGATACCCGCTTTCCCCCGGCACTGTGATACCCGCTTTCCTCCGGCACAGTGATACCCGCTTTCCCCCGGCACCGTGATACCCGCTTTCCTCCGGCACCGTGATTCCCGCTCTCCTCCGGCACCGTGATACCCGCTCTCCTCCGGCACCATGATACCCGCTTTCCTCCGGCACCGTGATACCCGCTTTCCCCCGGCACCGTGATACCCGCTTTCCTCCGGCACCGTGATACCCGCTTTCATCCGGCACCGTGATACCCGCTTTCCTCCGGCACCGTGATACCCGCTTTCCTCCGGCACCGTGATACCCGCTTTCCTCTGGCACCGTGATACCCGCTTTCCTCCGGCACCGTGATACCCGCTTTCCTCAGGCACCGTGATACCCGCTTTCCTCCGGCACCGTGATACCCGATTTCCCCCGGCACCGTGATACCCACTTTCCCCCGGCACCGTGATACCCGCTTTCCCCCGGCACCGTGATACCCGCTTTCCTCCGGCACCGTGATACCCACTTTCCTCCGGCACCGTGATACCCGCTTTCCTCCGGCACCGTGATACCCGCTTTCCTCCGGCACCGTGATACCCGCTTTCCTCCGGCACCGTGATGCCCGCTTTCCTCCGGCACCGTGATACCCGCTTTCCTCCGGCACCGTGATACCCGCTTTCCTCCGGCACCGTGATACCCGCTTTCCTCCGGCAAGTGATACCCGCTTTCCTCCGGCACCGTGATACCCGCTTTCCTCCGGCACCGTGATACCCGCTTTCCTCCGGCACCGTGATACCCGCTTTCCTCCGGCACCATGATACCCGCTTTCCTCCGGCACCGTGATGCCCGCTTTCCTCCGGCACCGTGATACCCGCTTTCCTCCGGCACCGTGATACCCGCTTTCCTCCGGCACCGTGATACCCGCTTTCCTCCGGCACCGTGATACCCGCTTTCCTTCCGCACCGTGATACCTGCTTTCCTCCGGCACCGTGATACCCGCTTTCCTCCGGCACTGTGATACCCGCTCTCCTCCGGCACCGTGATACCCGCTTTCCTCCGGCACGTGATACCCGCTTTCCTCCGGCACTGTGATACCCGCTCTCCTCCGGCACCGTGATACCCGCTCTCCTCCGGCACGTGATACCCACTTTCCTCCGGCACCGTGATGCCCGCTTTCCTCCGGCACTGTGATACCCGCTTTCCTCCGGCACCGTGATGCCCGTTTTCCTCCGGCACGTGATACCCGCTTTCCTCCGGCACCGTGATACCCGCTTTCCTCCGGCACTGTGATACCCGCTCTCCTCCGGCACCGTGATGCCCGCTTTCCTCCGGCACGTGATACCCGCTTTCCTCCGGCACGTGATACCCGCTTTCCTCCGGCACCGTGATACCCGCTTTCCCCCGGCGCCGTGATACCCGCTTTCCTCCGGCACCGTGATGCCCGCTTTCCTCCGGCACCGTGATACCCACTCTCCTCCGGCACCGTGATTACCGCTTTCCTCCGGCACCGTGATACCCGCTTTCCCCCGGCACTGTGATACCCGCTTTCCTTCAGCACCGTGATACCCGCTTTCCTCCGGCACCGTGATACCCGCTTCCCCCCGGCACCGTGATACCCGCTTTCCCCCGGCACCATGATGCCCGCTTTCCTCCGGCACCGTGATACCCGCTTTCCTCCGGCACGTGATACCCGCTTTCCTCCGGCACCGTGATACCCGCTTTCCTCCGGCACCATAATACCCGCTTTCCTCCGGCACCGTGATACCCGCTTTCCTTCGGCACCGTGATACCCGCTTTCCTCCGGCACCGTGATACCCGCTTTCCTCCGGCACCGTGATACCCGCTTTCCTCCGGCACCGTGATACCCGCTTTCCTCCGGCACCGTGATACCCGCTTTCCTCCGGCACCGTGATACCCGCTTTCCTCCGGCACCGTGATTCCCGCTTTCCTCCGGCACCGTGATACCCGCTTTCCTCCGGCACCGTGATACCCGCTTTCCTCCGGCACCGTGATGCCCGCTTTCCTCCGGCACCGTGATACCCGCTTTCCTCCGGCACCGTGATGCCCGCTTTCCTCCGGCACCGTGATACCCGCTTTCCTCCGGCACCGTGATACCCGCTTTCCATCTGCACCGTGATACCCGCTTTCCTCCGGCACCGTGATACCCGCTCTCCTCCGGCACCGTGATACCCGCTTTCCTCCGGCACGTGATACCCGCTTTCCTCCGGCACTGTGATACCCGCTCTCCTCTGGCACCGTGATACCCGCTTTCCTCCGGCACTTGATACCCGCTTTCCTCTGGCACGTGATACCCGCTTTCCTCCGGCACCGTGATACCCGCTTTCCCCCGGCGCCGTGATACCCGCTTTCCTCCGGCACCGCGATACCCGCTTTCCTCCGGCACCGTGATACCCGCTCTCCTCCGGCACCGTGATACCCACTTTCCTCCGGCACCGTGATACCCGCTTTCCCCCGGCGCCGTGATACCCGCTTTCCTCCGGCACCGTGATGCCCGCTTTCCTCTGGCACCGTGATACCCGCTTTCCTCCGGCACCGTGATACCCGCTTTCCTCCGGCACCGTTATACCCGCTCTCCTCCGGCACGTGATACCCACTTTCCTCCGGCACCGTGATACCCGCTTTCCCCCGGCACTGTGATACCCGCTTTCCCCCGGCACTGTGATACCCGCTTTCTCCCGGCATTGTGATGCCCGCTCTCCTCCGGCACCGTGATACCCGCTCTCCTCCGGCACCGTGATACCCGCTTTCCTCCGGCACCGTGATACCCGCTTTCCCCCGGCACTGTGATACCCGCTCTCCTCCGGCACCGTGATACCCGCTTTCCTCCGGCACCGTGATGCCCGCTTTCCTCCGGCACCGTGATGCCTGCTTTCCTCCGGCACCGTGATACCCGCTTTCCTCCGGCACCGTGATACCCGCTTTCCTCCGGCACCGTGATACCCGCTTTCCTCCGGCACCGTGATACCCGCTTTCCTCCGGCACCGTGATACCCGCTTTCCTCCGGCACCGTGATACCCGCTTTCCTCCGGCACCGTGATACCCGCTTTCCCCCGGCACCGTGATACCCGATTTCCCCCGGCACCGTGATACCCGCTTTCCTCCGGCACCGTGATACCCGCTTTCCTCCGGCACCTTGATACCCGCTTTCTCCCGGCACTGTGATACCCGCTTTCCTGCGGCACCGTGATACCCGCTTTCTCCCGGCACCGTGATACCCGCTTTCCCCCGGCACCGTGATACCCGCTTTCCTCCGGCACCGTGATACCCGCTTTCCTCTGGCACCGTGATACCCGCTTTCTCCCGGCACCGTGATACCCGCTTTCCTCCGGCACCGTGATGCCCGCTTTCCTCCGGCACCGTGATACCCGCTTTCCTCCGGCACCGTGATACCAGCTTTCCTCCGGCACCTTGATACCCGCTTTCTCCCGGCACTGTGATACCCGCTTTCCTGCGGCACCGTGATACCCGCTTTCTCCCGGCACCGTGATACCCGCTTTCCCCCGGCACCGTGATACCCGCTTTCCTCCGGCACCGTGATACCCGCTTTCCTCTGGCACCGTGATACCCGCTTTCTCCCGGCACCGTGATACCCGCTTTCCTCCGGCACCGTGATACCCGCTTTCCCCCGGCACCGTGATGCCCGCTTTCCTCCAGCACCGTGATACCCGCTTTCCTCCGGCACCGTGATGCCCACTTTCCTCCGGCACCGTGATACCCGCTTTCCTCCGGCACCGTGATACCCGTTTTGATCACATCCCCCTGTACTTCTTGGGGCCATTAGTCTTCCCTGATACGTTTCATGATGTAGGCCAGAGGGTCTCAGCTCCTGACCTCAAGCCCCACCCGCCAGCAACAGGTCAGGTTTTCAGGCTATTCCTGCTACAGCACAGGTGGCTCAATCAGTCCCAGCTTCAGCACAGGAGGCTCAATCAGTCCCAGCTTCAGCACAGGTGGCTCAATCAGTCCCAGCTTCAGCACAGGAGGCTCAATTAGTTCTTGCTTCAGCACAGGTGGCTCAATCAGTCCCAGCTTCAGCACAGGTGGCTTAATCAGTCCCTGCTTCAGCACAGGTGGCTCAATCAGTTCTTGCTTCAGCACAGGTGGCACAAACAGTCCCTGCTTCAGCACAGGTGGCTCAATTAGTTTTTGCTTCAGCACAGGTGGCTCAATCAGTCCCTGCTTCAGCACAGGTGGCTCAATCAGAGGCTCAGTCTTTGACCGAGCATCTGATTGTGCCACCTGTGCTGAAGCGGGGATATCCTGAAAACCTGACCTGTTGGGGGGTTTGAGGACTGGAGTTGAGCACCCCTGATTCAGACCATGCACCATTAAAACAGCTCTTCTGTGCACGGACCTTCGGAGACCCGGCTTAGTGAGTACATGTGGCTCCTGGTCTCCAGAACTGAATGGAGGACTCTAGGGGGCTCTAGGGGGCGTAGCTATGAACATCGCCCACCTGCAAAAGTGGATTAAAGCTAAAGAATGATAACTGCTTCCAATGGGAATTCTCCACGTTGATAAATATGGAGCCATTTTTGCTCGTTTTTGCAGCTGGGACACTTTGATAAAGAGACCAGGGTCTACAATGGGATCTCATTACCGCTCTCTTTCCGCTGCTAATACTGTATTGTTTCCCAGACCCAGTATCCTGCTGGCATGTTCCCATTACTTTGTTACATGGTGGTGTCATTCTGGTGCCATTCTGGGGCAAAACAAATCCGCCCTTGTATGGTTAAAAAACCCATCCTGTTGAACTGAACGGGGTCCCTTTTCTTCGATACACTCGGTGCACTTTGTTCTGTCCTAGAATTGTCCCACATTTGCTTTTGTCTCATCAGTAAAAAGACATCCAGTACTTTGTTAGAGACATCACAAGTGGTCTGGATCCCCGAAGGACCTCTGCTGGATACCTTCTCCTCCTCTGAGTGCTCCGTGACTCCCCCACGCCTCCAGCTGGACCCCTCTCCCATTCCCAATAAACACACCGTACAACTTATTGGGAGAAATGAATGGCCACATTATAGATATGACATTTATCCCTGAGGACCCAGCCAGATTGTTTCACCCACATCTACCAGAGCTTGAGGGATACCCCCAGCCCGTATTCCTCTAGCCATTCAGTACCTTAGGACCAATGGCACAGAGCCCCCACACGGAAGGTCATCGCCATTCCAGCCACCCAAGCCAAGAACGCTACCGCCTTTGCCAAATTCCATGTGTCTAGGCATCAGGTTTGGCAGATGATGCCGTTACCTTTTTGGGTGATGTGACGTCACCTTAAAGGGAGGGAGGCATTAGGTACCTATTGGATGGCACCCCCCCCCCCCCTTCAAGGTGACTTCACATCACCCAAAAAAGGGAAGGCATAACATGGTACATCCATCAATCGGATTGGTGGATGTACCATGTGATGCCATCAAGTTTGGTAGAGAAGTAATTCTCTGCCAAACCTGATACCTAGACACATGGACAATTGGATTGGTGGATGTACCATGTGTGTCAAACGTCACGTCACAGGCCTTATATAAGGCCCGTCGTGTCCCATTTGACAGGAAGAAGACGGTCTGTCAATATCTCCTGGACCTTTTCAAGAAAGAACAGAAGAAAGAAGATAAGACGATCTACTCAATATACCGCAGATAATAGGGAATTCTGTACCACGTATCTAATTCCTCTATCGGAAGATAACTGCTCCATAGGTACAGATATACGTACATTAAGGTACCTACACTCATTATTTAGAGTATACACTGGTCTGGTCTAGACAGGGACATTTATTTCAGTACCTAGTTCTAGACCGAGGTGAACACCTAGCGATCCTTAGCGTTTTATGTATTAGTTAGATTTTTGATAGGATTATGGATGCTCAATTTTGTAACCTTTTTTCCTAATTAAAGATTACTTTTACATTAAACTAATACTGAATTGTGCTGCTCCTACAAAGGAATTATTTTTCTTCAAGTTCCCCCATGTACTTTATTTGCTTTCAGCATTTTCCAGGCAGCCCACAGACAGACATAGTTGGAGCGAGGTTCCGTTCTTCTCCATGAGTATTTAAAAAATATATATATATTTCCGTCAACATTTTTGCAACATTTTTTTAGCATGATGTCATTGGCCAGTTTTGGCAGAAGGGAGAGACGTTTCACCGTTCCTTTCCGTGTGAAGGTTCAGAACTTTCACATGAATGACTCAACACCCACCATATTTTGAGACCGGGGCCACTGTTTGTAGTCAGGGAAATGTAAACACATTCTCAGAGGGCAGCGATGTCTCCGGCACATTTCCAGCGCACGACGGTTTGCAGATGCTTCGGCAAATATTGGCAAACGTGTGTGAAAGTTTAGCACTTCTTCATTAGTCAACAATTCTATCCACCAGCCTTATTTCCATTCATTCCCCCACACTGACGTCAGACTCACCGGCCTGCAGTTACCTGTCTCCTTGCTACTTTGTGACGCTTGCTCTTCTTCAGTCGCCTGGAACTACACCTGGAAATAATGACTGGTTGAACAGTTCTCTTAATGGTGCTTTTTTATATTCATGGATGTATCCTGTCTGGTCTCAGTGATTTGGACCGCTTTAAGTTTAGTCATTTTAAGTAAGCAAGGAATACAAATTGGATTAGAAATATCAATTGGTGAACATTTTCTCAGCACAAAGGAGTGTAGGCAGTTAGTGTCTCCATGAATCTGATTCCCCAATTCCGAGGGGTAACTGCGTACTCGAGCAGGCCCCTGTGTCTTCGGGCAGGAGAATGGAGTCATTGATGTAGGAGTCTGGCATGGTTACCTCGGGTGCAGGGCTGGTTCCTACAACGCAGCGATCCAGTGAAAGAGCGGACTCGTCATCGTCCCAGCGGGTATGTACAGTATGTAACTATCTATTCCTCTCACTGTCACAAATACAGTTATATTCTTGTATTATTAGATACTGTTACTAAGTCGTTAAGCTATAGATAGAGTCATGTGAAAAAGAAAGTACACCCTCTTTGAATTCCATGGTTTAACATATCAGGACATAATAACAATCATCTGTTCCTTAGCAGGTCTAAAAATGAGGTAAATACAACCACAAATGAACAACAACACATGACATCACCGTGTCATGATTTATTTAACAAGAATAAAGCCAAAATGGAGAAGCTATGTGTGAAAAACTAAGTACACCCTTACTGCTTCCATAGGAATTAAGATGCTAAGTAGCAGACAGGTGCTGCTAATCAAATGCCCTTGATTAATTGATCATCAGCAAGTACAGTATGACCACCTCTATAAAAGCAGAAGTTTCAGCAGTTTGCTGGTCTGGAGCATTCAGGTGTGTGTTAACACAATGCCAAGGAGGAAAGACATCAGCAATGATCTTAGAGAAGCAATTGTTGCTGCCCATCAATCTGAGAAGGCCATTTCCAAACAATTTAAAGTCCATCATTCTACAGTGAGAAAGATTATTCAAAAGTGGAAAACATTCAAGACAGTCGCTAATCTTCCCAGGAGTGGACGTCCCAGCAAATTCACCCCAAGGTCAAACCGTGCAATGCTCAGAGAAATTGCAAAAAAAACAAGAGTTACATCTCAGACTCTACAGGCCTCAGTTAGCATGTTAAATGTTAAAGTTCATGACAGTACAATTAGAAAAAGACTGAACAAGTATGGTTTGTTTGAAAGGGTTGCCAGGAGAAAGCCTCTTCTCTCTAAAAAAGAACATGGCAGCACGGCTTAGGTTTGCAAAGTTGCATCTGAAAAAAACCACAAGACTTCTGGAACAATGTCCTTTGGACAGATGAGACCAAAGTGGAGATGTTTGGCCATAATGCACAGCTCCACGTTTGGCGAAAACCAAACACAGCATATCAGCACAAACACCTCATACCAACTGCACGGTGGTGGAGGGGTGATGATTTGGGCTTGTTTTGCAGCCACAGGACCTGGAAACTTTGCAGTCATTGAGTCGACCATGAACTCCTCGGTATACCAAAGTATTCTAGAGACAAATGTGAGGCCATCTGTCCGACAGCTAAAGCTTGGCCGAAATTGGGTCATGCAACAGGACAATGATCCCAAGCACACCAGCAAATCTACAACAGAATGGCTGAAAAAGAAAAGAATCAAGGTGTTGCAATGGCCCAGTCAAAGTCCAGACCTCAACCCGATTGAAATGCTGTGGCTGGACCTTAAGAGAGCTGTGCATAAACAAATGCCCACAAACCTCAATGAACTGAAGCAACGTTCAGGTTTAGGTGCTGTTAACCTCTGACCCTAAGAGACATACCCGAATGGAAGGAGCAAGGATAGCCGGCTCTGTCCCATGTCGCTGAGTGAAACTGATGCAAATGTAAGTATGTGACGTCACTCCCAGCCCCAGTAAGGCTGAGTCCCCGCTGGCGCTGAGCTCGTTGAGCGGGCGGCGCTTGGCGCGGTTACTTGCATATATAGATATATATGCAAGTTCCCGCTCACGTGATGCGCGCCCGTGCATTCGCGGGCACACACGCTCGGCGCTTTTGTAAATAACATTTTTAAACTTTCCCGCTTGCTCAGATAGCCCGCAATTGCGCCCCCCGTCCTCCCCCCCCCCACATGCGCGTGCGCAAGTTGCAGGACACCCGGCACTCGTGCTCTAAGCATTAGCGCGCTCAGCGCCAGCGGGGACTCAGCCTAACGTTGCTCGACGCGCTACAATTGGGAACTGTTTTGTCTGAACTTTAATAGAGCACAGTGAAATGTGGTTGAAAAAAATACACTTTTACTCACGCAGGATCTAAAGTAATACCTGCAGGGGTACCTCCCATACAGTACTACAGAAAGATGCTATCTGTAAAAGACTCTTCCCACGCGATCCGGAAATCTTTTCGCTCCTCGCCAATTCTGGAAAACGCTAACTAAACGTATCAGGGCTACTGCAGCGAGACGCGATGCGATCCTTGTCTTTCTTTTGTATTTAGGACAACCTTATCTCTATCCCAAGCTGTTTGAATTCCCATAATGTACTGTATTAGCCCCTGCCACGGCTGCTGGGCGGCTGTTCCATGAATTCACCACTCTTTCAGTGAAGAAGTCCTTCCTCGCCCCCACCCTCCAGCTTCAGAGAATAACGTCTGGTTCTAACCCGTCCCTTCCTCCATAAGATTGTATTTTGAGTACTGTATATTTCAGAGCAGAGAAGTGCTAAGTACACACGCTTTCATTCTGCAGCGTCATTATTTGATGCCTTCCACGGTGACTCCTATCTTTCCTGTCGTGCTGCAGGACTCCTCCTTGTGTCTGTGCTGATATCAGCTTCACAGAATTGCTCAGTAAGAACGAGCCGTCCGAGAAGTAACGCTTGTTTTATGAGCGACAATAAAATGTTGCATGTGTTAAAGTCCTGTGCTGTCCGAGGGATTGAATGTCAGACCCGTCGCGGCGTGCGCAGTTTGCTGGGTTTCCGGGAGGATTACTGCTCTCCCAGCTGCTCCGCGCACACAGTTCCAGTAAAGCCCTGCTCACTGTAACATTAGCACAGAGCTAGCAGGGTCCAAAGGACACAAAGCCATGACATTGGAGTAACAGAAAACTGCACGTCAGTGGGGTGATTCTGAGTTTAAATGGGTCATTGCAGCAACACAAATGCTGCTGATAGCCCAGGAATGGGCAACTCCAGTCCTCAAGGGCCACCAACAGGTCAGGTTTCCAGGATATCCCTGCTTCAGCACAGGTGGCTCAGTCAAAGACTGAGCTGATTGAGCCACCTGTGCTCAAGCAGGGACTAATTGAGCCACCTGGGCTGAAGCAGCGACAGATTGAGCCACCTGTGCTGAAGCAGGGACTGATTGAGCCACCTGTGCTGAAGCAGGGACTAATTGAGCCACCTGTGCTGAAGCGGGGGCTGTTTGCGTCACCTGTGCTGTAGCAGCAACTGATTGAGCCACCTGTGCTGAAGCAGGGATATCCTTAAAACCTGACCTGTTGGTGGTCCTTTAGTGCTGGGGTCGCCACCTCTGTGATAGAGGCAGTATTATAGTAACAATGTACTGTACTCTCTCTCGAGGTACTCTGTACTAATTTTGCCTCAATGTGCCTCAGCGTGTAGTTACGAATGTGAGTACCAGGCGTTGTGCTTTGTTCGTATTATAATGGGAAGTATTCAATGCTGCAGCATCTGTTTGTTGTATCTATTCCACATCTGTCTATGTGATGGACAAGCAGCCAGGAGAAGCATAATTAAGTAATAACAAGGGTAAGACAGGGCATTACTGGCCAATAATGCCCTGGCTGGAAGAGTTGAAGGCCCGAGGCGAACCCTAACCCTGTTCTGAGGGGATTATTACTATTATAGGCTAAATGTAGGCTTATTTTAATTTTTTTTAAATTTTTCATAAAAAGGATACATTTTTGTAGTCATATTGTTTTTTATCAGCATGATTGTCTACATTCTTATGCTCTTACTGCAAGTTTATTAAAAGAAAATTGTACATACACACAGCCCACTCCACACACACACACACACACACACACACACACACACACACACACACACACACACACACACACACACACACACACACACACACACACACACACACACACACACACACACACACACACACACACACACACACACACACACACACTCTGCACCCCTTCTCCACCCACAAAACACACACTGCAGCCCCCCCTCTGCACCTACAAAACACACACACTGAAGAGATAGAAACAAATCAACAAAACAGACTCTGCCACCTCTACATCCACAAAACACACACCAGCAGCCCCCTCCCTATACTCACTGCAGCCCCCTGTAAACCCACACACTGCAGACACACACACCAACACTGCATCCCTCCTCCACCCACAAAACACACACTGAAGACACACACACTGCAGCCCCCCCCTCTACACCCACAAAACACACACTGCAGACACACACACACACACACACACACACACACACACACACACACACACACACACACACACACACACACACACACACACACACAAAACACTCTGTACCCCTCCTCCACCCACAAAACACACACTGCAGACCCCCCCCTCTGCACCTACAAAACACACACTGAAGAGATAGAAACAAATCAACAAAACAGACTGCCACCTCTAAATCCACAAAACACACACCAGCAGCCCCCTCCCTATACTCACTGCAGCCCCCTGTAAACCCACACTCCAGACACACACACCAACACTGCACCCCTCCTCCACCCACAAAACACACACCGAAGACACACACACTGCAGCTCCCACTCTACACCAACAAAACACACACAACAGACACACATCAACAAGACTCTGCTGGCCCCCTTTACACCCACAAAACACACAACCTCCATGTCCTGGACCAGGATTACACATTTTCTGTCTCCCTTTGCAGCTTTGACTATTCCTGTCTCCCTTGTTCAGCTGCCTGTAATTCTCCCTGTCCCACCAGCTAGCTGCATGTGTAAAGTAATATTATTGCTACATTTTCCCTTCACACAGTTCTAGTTGGTTGCCCTGACAACCTTCCAATCCTCATAGATAGAAGATTGGTTCAATCCTACTCCCCCGCCTTTATAGCAGTTACTTTGGTCCTTAGACCCTTCCTGCCAGTCACAGGAACATGTGCTTTTAGATCTAACGAGCTGGCTTAGTGAGTACATGCTTCCTCCATTTCACCCCTGCAAGGCCATCCTTTTTTACCGTCCCCCCATAACAGAGCACCTTCACATAGAGAAGCCCTCTCTCACTGCACATTACCATCTGCAAGGACCCTTTATATTTGTTTTTGACTCCCCCATTAAAGTTGAAGAAAATAAAAGGATTCTGTGTGCTCTCAAAAGGGGATGGGTTAAACCACTGGCTCAATCACATCCCAGTAGAACTATACTACATACATAGAGTATACCAGTAATTTACCTAATTAACATTACTGTGGAGTTATAGTACTTAAGGCCCCCTATAGGTGTTTCAAGCTATGCCTGATGAAGCACCGGAGTGTGTGAAACGCGTTGCGGAGTTCTTTTAGTGCTAGAGGACACTCAGACACTCAGTTGTTTGGCTGCCCAGCTGACCGCCTCCCCACGGAGCTTTGAACCGCGTCGGTTTGGCTAACTCCGAGTGGGAGTAGCGCTGTAGCTGTAAAGACACGGCGATTGCAGTGGACTACTCTCTACGGGTATCGCGAGAGGACACAACCCGGAAGTACCATCTGAGTACTGCCGAGCCAGTTGGTCCCAGCGCGCGGGACTGATTCGTGAGCCTCGGCGCCTACCCCTGTGTCCGACATCAACCTGTGTCAGATGTCCATGCACTCCTTTCTCCTGGATTATTTTTACCATATATGTAAATTACTACTTGCAATTGTTTTATGTGTTTAATACATTTATCTTGACCCTTGGTGCGCATCTGTGCCTTTTTTAACATCCCAAATGTGATCCTGGTTCCAGAAGAAGACACACAAACCTTTCCCTTCACTCTCCTGTGCGGAGCTCTCTGCAGGCAGGGAGGGGGAGGAGTCAGTGCCTGGCTGCAGGCAGGGAGGGGGGAGGAGTCAGTGCCTGGCTGCAGGGAGAGAGGGGGAGGAGTCAGTGCCTGGCTGCAGGCAGGGATGGGGAGTAGTCAGTGGCTGGCTGCAGTCAGGGTGGGGGAGGAGTCAGTGCCTGGCTGCAGGCAGGGTGGGGAGGAGTCAGTGCCTGGCTGCAGGCAGGGTGGGGGAAGAGTCAGTGCCTGGCTGCAGGGAGGGTGGGGGAGGAGTCAGTGCCTGGCTGCAGGCAGGGTGGGGAGGAGTCAGTGCCTGGCTGCAGGCAGGGTGGGGGAGGAGTCAGTGCCTGGCTGCAGGCATGGGGAGGAGTCAGTGCCTGGCTGAAGGCAGGGAGGGGGAGGAGTCAGTGCCTGGCTGCAGGCAGGGAGGGGGAGGAGTCAGTGCCTGGCTGCAGGGAGGGGGAGGAGTCAGTGGCTGGCTGCAGGCAGGGAGGGGGGAGGAGTCAGTGCCTGGCTGCAGGCAGGGTGGGGGAGGAGTCAGTGCCTGGCTGCAGGCAGGGAGGGGGAGGAGTCAGTGTCTGGCTGCAGGCAGGGTGGGGGAGGAGTCAGTGCCTGGCTGCAGGCAGGGTGGAGGAGGAGTCAGTGCCTGGCTGCAGGCAGGGAGGGGGGAGGAGTCAGTGCCTGGCTGCAGGCATGGGGAGGAGTCAGTGCCTGGCTGCAGGCAGGGTGGGGGAGGAGTCAGTGCCTGGCTGCAGGCATGGGGAGGAGTCAGTGCCTGGCTGCAGGCAGGGAGGGGGAGGAGTCAGTGCCTGGCTGCAGGCAGGGTGGGGGAGGAGACAGTGCCAGGCTGCAGGCAGGGTGGGGGAGGAGTCAGTGTCTGGCTGCAGGCAGGTTGGGGGAGGAGTCAGTGCCTGGCTGCAGGCAGGGAGGGGAAGGAGTCAGTGCCTGGCTGCAGGCAGGGTGGGGGAGGAGTCAGTGTCTGGCTGCAGGCAGGTTGGGGGAGGAGTCAGTGTCTGGCTGGTGCCTTCTGTCCAATCACCTTCCCTGTCTAAGAGCAAATTTCACTCTTTGTGAATGAAGAGAAACAGCAGAGGAGTAGGGAGTGATCACAGGACCATACTAATTGAGTGAAGTAATTAAATACATAAATAAGGTAATCAAAAGATGGGTGCAAACTGTGAACTGAAAAGTGAATCAGAAAAAGTGAAGGGAAACACAAAATGGATGCGCCCCCTAAAAGAATTCACTTAAATGCACACCATACTAGTGTAAAAATTAACTTTTAATAAATTTACATAAAACATATATTACCAAAGTAATGTGTAATGTGAATTAAAAATATATTAAATTAACGCTATCAAGCATCCGTGTCGTCAATTATAAAGTCATACTATCCCAGATAACCACTTGATGTTGGTGGGATATACAGGACAGGGGATGCTAAAAGTCAGGGTATTAACCCATCTGGAACAACAGTGAGACCAAGTAGTAGGAGTATATGGATGTTCTCAAGTGGGTGGCCAACGGGTTAAATATCCAGCTTCCTTGCTAAATTAGCAAGCACTGCGCACTACAATAGAGACTTTAGTGTGTTAGAGTGAGAGTGCTTGAGTGATAAAGCTGGCACATACAGTGATGATGATGGTACAAACACTGCATTATGGAACTGCCAGACACAGCAGTGCTGGGGTGAATTCACAGTGATAAACTGTGAAAACGCCTCACATAAAGTGCAAGGAAAGCAGGCACACTCCCTATAAAAGTAAATAAATAAATGAATAACAGCCAAGGTCTACACAGTTAGAACCAGGAGACTGCAGACACTACATTAAAACAGCTCCAAGTAGGAGACTGACAACATTGCGCGTCCAACGCGCGTTTCCCTCCAGCAAAGGAGCTTCTTCAGGGACAAATTTTACTGGGGGAGAGAGGTCTGAACCCTTTTATACCCTTGCAATACCCTGATTGCAAAATCAATAGCTACCAGCTGTTGCACATGCGCACTGAGCTCACGCCCAAACTAACTCAATAAAGTGCTCAGATGCTATTAAAATGCAATATCAGAGGAATCCTCAGTGTTGTACCTTTATTTGGTCGTAATTCCATTGTTATCCGGCTGTTCGTAAAGTTTATAACCCATAAATCATGAGCGCCACATAGAGTGTCTAATGCGCATGCGCTGGGACTTAGACAATATTTCTATGTTAGTCCATGCGCGTTGCGCATGCGCGGGAACTTAGATGTAATTACACTCCGTTTCGTACCCATTACGCATGCGCGAGGACTTAGAATACATTTCTATATTTCTATACCCGCATGCCCGGGTACTTAGACGCAATTTCGCTCTGTTTCATACACAATGCGCATGTGCGGGGACTTAGACAAAATTCCATGTATGAATCTGCGCCTGTTGCGCATGCGCAGAAACGTTAGGTATCATATCATTCCATCGCGCACGTGCGGGGACTTAGAAACTATAAACGATTGTAGCCCAGTCATTGTGCGCATGCGTGAGGACTTAGAAATAATTACATACGCGTGCTCCATAGTGCGCTTGTGCAATCTGCGCATGCGTGAAAACTTAGAAATTATTTCATGCGGGTCTATACGCTTTGCGCATGCGTGAATACTTAGAAATTCTACGCGATTTTAAGCAGTTAGTGTAGCGCATGCGCGGGAACTTAGAAATTATTGCAGAATCTACCCAAACATAGTGCGCGTGCGTGGGGACTCAGGATTAAAAATAAAGATGAATGCACATGAATAGGGTTATAATAAAGCACATGCATAGGGTACTGACTCTAGGTAGAGGATAAGGGTATACAGGACCTATATTAAACATTCAATATTAGATAATTGGTGCAAATAAAGTTGTTTACAGACCCCCATAGGTATATTATATTACACAATGTGTCAACTTACAATGCAGTGATAGATAAGTCAATAAAACTGTTCAAAGAATATGACTGTATACATGTGCAAAATGTATTATCTATGCTCATTTAATACAGCACATATACACACATTACACAAATGCCAAACCCACTGCAGGGTTTGGAACTTAAGTATTATAGTCACTAGTCTAAATAATAATAATGCTATAATCTATTAAATATTTCAATACCGAAGGCTGGAAATTGTCGTAGTGGACAATTGAAAATGACATAACTGGTTATCAGAGAGACCAGTAAAATGTATATACATAATGTGAATAAATAACTGGATACATATGTCCGACCAAATGACCCCCTAATCAAATAAAGGGCGTGAAGGTGAACCCCTCATTAAGACCGTTAGGGCTCCTAGTTTTTAACTTATAAATCCATTCTGCTTCAAACGAAGCAAGGATTGGTCAGTATTACCGCCTCTCATGGGACATTTCAACTGGTAAATGCCCATGAATTTAATAGCATTGATATCGCCATTATGACATTGTGTAATATGTCTAGCGACCGATGTCTCTGCAGAGTATTTAATGGAGTTAATGTGTTCAAGAACACGTCTGCGTAACTGTCTAGTTGTCTTGCCAACGTATCTCTTACCACAAATACATGTGATAAGATAGATAACGTTGGTAGTACGACAGTTAATGAAGCTATCCACACAAAATTGGGAAGTATTGTCATGATTGGCGAATGTTTTACCAACGTTGATATGTCTACGCTTTGCACCCCTGGCAGCGGTACATGCCTTTCACGGGACTCAACCAAGTGGTGGACCTAGCCCGCTGAAAATGGCTATTCACTAGAGAGTCCCGTAGGTTCCTAGACCGCCTGTTGGTAATAGTGGGTCTAGGGCCTATAACCTTCGCCAGGTCGTCATCTGCCTGAAGAAGATGCCAGTGTCTAGCAAAGATCTTTTTAATAGCCCACCATCTTTTATTAAAGGTGTCAATGACTCTGATTGTTTTATCATTCTCCTTCTCCTTATTATTGGACAGGAGTGAGACCCTATCACTGTGTAATGCCCGATGATAAGCCTTGTTCAATGTTTTGATGCTATACCCACGGTTGACGAACCTGGGTCGAAGTTCTTTGGATTGGGTAGTAAATTCTTCAATCGTAGAGCAGTTACGCTGGAGACGGAGGTACTGCCCTATTGGGATACCCGCTATAAGGCTCCTGGGATGCTGGCTCTGTGCCAGTAGCAAACTGTTGGTTGCTGTGCTTTTCCTAAACACCTTAGTTTGGATGTTTTGTTCATGATCAACATAGATGTTCAGATCTAAAAATGTTATTGAGGTGGTACTCAGCACAGTCGTGAGTCTCAGATTAAGCGTGTTTGTATTCGGCTTCTCAACAAATTCGTGCAACAGTTGACTGGATCCTTCCCACAGGAGCAGGATATCATCTATGTACCTGATCCACATGGAAACGTGGTCAGTGTACATAGATAGTTCCTCATTAAAAACGTGGGTACGCTCCCACCAGCCCAGGTACAGATTGGCATACGTGGGTGCACAGGCCGTGCCCATAGCCGTACCTTGGGTCTGGTGGTAATACAGCCCGTCAAAAACAAAGTAATTATGTGTTAGAACATAGTTCAGTAAGTCTAACACAAATGAGTTATGTCTATTAAACCTGCAGTCCCTAGTTGCTAAAAAGTATTTGACAGCAGTGAGACCATTCTTGTGAACGATGGACGTATATAATGATTCAACATCTAGATTTACAAGAATGGTCTGTGATGTAACGTGGATGCCATCCAGTCTCTTTAGTGTGTCTTTCGTATCTTGAACGTACGATGGGAGGCTGATGACAAAATCCCTCAGGACCTTATCCAAGTATATGCTGCTGCCTTCGGACAGACAATTATTGCCCGATACAATTGGGCGACCAGGGGGGGACTGTAGGCGTTTATATACCTTAGGTAAGGTATAGAATGTCGCCACAGTAGGTGACTTGCGGTACATAAAGTCAAACGCACTTCGGCTAATCATATCTGAATCGAGGGCATCCTGTAAGATGTTAAACAGTTCAAATTTATATGCAGATGTAGGACTACGTTTCAGGGTCTCATAACAATCTTTGTCATTGAGAAGTCTCATGTTTTCGCTAACATATGCTTCAGTGTCTAATATAACAATGTTGCCACCTTTATCAGATGGTTTGATGGTATAGGCTTTATTAGACATCAGATCTCTTAGGCCAGTTCTTTCCTCAATTGTGAGGTTATTATCAGACTTATAGTATTTAGGTTCGGCTTCAAGGTCCCTAGTAACGCAGCCTACAAACAATTCAACAGCTGGACAGATGGTAATGGGCGGGGTAAAACGACTCTTGGTCTTGAGGTGAGTAAATGGACCAGTTATATCACTATTTGGTGAGGTATTTTGGTCAAACAACTGACACAGGTCAGCAACATCCTGTCTTTCCTGTACACTCATACCATCCGTGAGTGCATTTGGGTTATTGGCAGTACGCTTAGAGTAGAATTTGTGTAGCAATAACCTTCTGCCAAAGAGGTTCAGATCCTTCACCCACTCAAATAAATTAAAAAACTTTACGAACAGCCGGATAACAATGGAATTACGACCAAGTAAAGGTACAACACTGAGGATTCCTCTGATATTGCATCTTAATAGCATCTGAGCACTTTATTGAGTTAGTTTGGGCGTGAGCTCAGTGCGCATGTGCAACAGCTGATAGCTATTGATTTTGCAATCAGGGTATTGCAAGGGTATAAAAGGGTTCAGACCTCTCTCCCCCAGTAAAATTTGTCCCTGAAGAAGCTCCTTTGCTGGAGGGAAACGCGCGTTGGAAGCGCAATGTTGTCAGTCTCCTACTTGGAGCTGTTTTAATGTAGTGTCTGCAGTCTCCTGGTTCTAACTGTGTAGACCTTGGCTGTTATTCATTTATTTATTTAATTTTATAGGGAGTGTGCCTGCTTTCCTTGCACTTTATGTGAGGCGTTTTCACAGTTTATCACTGTGAATTCATCCCAGCACTTCTGTGTCTGGCAGTTCCATGATGCAGTGTTTGTACCATCATCATCACTGTATGTGCCAGCTTTATCACTCAAGCACTCTCACTCTAACACACTAAAGTCTCTATTGTAGTGCGCAGTGCTTGCTAATTTAGCAAGGAAGCTGGATATTTAACCCGTTGGCCACCCACTTGAGAACATCCATATACTCCTACTACTTGGTCTCACTGTTGTTCCAGAGGGGTTAATACCCTGACTTTTAGCATCCTCTGTCCTGTATATCCCACCAACATCAAGTGGTTATCTGGGATAGTACTGCTGCGGCCAAGTTTATTCGAGCATTTGCCCGTTCTTGGCCGCAGCAGTATCCTGGCGCGCGCCGCAGGGTGACGGGCGCGCGCCGAAGCAGCGGAAGAGCGCCCTCCGATCGGGGCGCTCTCCCTACCGCTGCCGGGTCCGCCGGGTCCCCCGGAACCCCCTGCCGCCGTCCCGCGATCGCGGGACACCAGGGCTCCCTCGGGGAGCCCTTGACGCGCGTGCAGGGGGCGCTGGCACCCGATGATGCGTGACCGCGCATCGGTGATGCGCGGCACGCTGAGGGAGTGCGGCTCGCAAGCCGGGACATTTCCCGGCTTGCGGAATGAGCCGCACTCGGATAAACTGTGTCGGCAGTGTATGACTTTATAATTGACGACACGGATGCTTGATAGCGTTAATTTAATATATTTTTAATTCACATTACACATTACTTTGGTAATATATGTTTTATGTAAATTTATTAAAAGTTAATTTTTACACTAGTATGGTGTGCATTTAAGTGAATTCTTTTAGGGGGCACATCCATTTTGTGTTTCCCTTCACTCTTTGTGAATGAAAACTGAAAGCTGATTGGCTGAAAAACATGGCAGGGTGTACTGATTGGTTAAAATTCCGGACATTATCCAATCAGAGAGCAAGGATTTCAATAATGCCGGGAATGTACCAGCTTTAGCCTATAATAAGGATATATTATAGAGCCGTAACCCCTTTCTCCCGGGGTAAGTAGACTTGCTGCAGGTTGGGGGTATTTTTATGGGGGTTCTTCGTAGCTGAATTTATAGCGTACAGAACTTTCCAAACCTCAGAGGTTTCTTCCGCAAGCGTAATGTCAATTGATACTCGGGCCCCAAAGCGTGATAACCCAACATCTAAGGTGGTCTGTTTATCAAAGCAAAGAAATCCCGTGTTTTTGCTTGTTTCAGAACCCGCCAATAAAAGGTAATAAACCCCAATTGTATTTATGATTCTATATTCTACGCCCAGAATTCAGCACGCCCCGTTACAATGTGCGTTTAATCCCTTCCTAAATCTTCCTGTTCCCAATCCCCAGCTCACGAGTGACACGCGTAGCGCCAAAGGGGAACAGTTACAGAATACGTTTTATTATGTGGCACTGACAGTGTGCTCCAGAGCACTTCATAGAGAAGCCGGGCGCAAGACTTCAAGGCCTCACAAGTCTCTTCTTCAGGCGTTTACTTGTGAACCACTGAGATGTTCTTCAAATGTTGTTTATTTTTTATTTTTCAAATGTTTAAGACTTCAAGAGAGGACACTGTAAATCACAGTAATGCAATGTGACTGCACCTTACCTACTCAGACTTCTAAGTAGTATTTTATGATATATAATATTTGTTGAGTTTGTGTGCGTAGACAATGAAATACGATTTGCTAAGCACTTGTAAGATTAAAGCAGCAGACCCAGCAATATCCTACATGTGTGTGTTTATAAATCAGTGCTGCACTAAGAGAAAATACTTCTAGCATTTTTTTAAACAACTCTGAATTACATTTTTAATGTATTATAGTGTAACAACAAGCATTTTTTGTTTCTATAGCAACCATTAACAAAGTCACATCCCCTTCCTCCTGAAACAGGTCTGGCACACCCATTTTTGAGCCCTGCCCGCTCTCTAGCAGTGCACCAATTGTTTCTAGTGACTGCCTGGTCACATGATCTTCCCCACAGAACTTTGCATCTTTGGTTCTCTTCTGCTGCACGGACGGCCATTTAGTGAACCCCCGAACCGCAACTTCTCTGATCGATCACAGGAGAACAGATCGATCGGCAACGTAACTAATTACTTATCCTTGTGTGGATTGTATTTATGTACATATTAAAGGGGGGTTGGGGGGGGGGGGGGGAATGGCAGCTTAGACGGTGCTTTAATATTGAAATAGCTTCAGCATTTCTCTTCCCAACCATATTATATGCATACTCAGGTGAGAAGTGTACCAGAGAAGGAGGAGGAGGGGCAGACGGTGGGTTTCTGCTCGGGACAGCAACCAGACAGAAGGGTGTTTCAGTACTTATAGGCAGAGGGTCACAGCTGCAGTGAATCAGCCTTTTTCAAGAGAGGGATTAGAAACCCAGGAGGAGAATTGCTGCTTCCGCACACAAACAATTCAGGCTTCAAATACCTTCCTGATACCTTTAACATCACGGTTATTCCTCTCACCCCCGGCTGAGGAATCTGTCGCTCCATGCGCGCCCTGAACCAGTCACCGTGCGGGCAGGCGGCGTTCTCAGACGGGACGTGGAAAGGGGACACCTAGTGGGATCAGGCGAGATCTGGTTGCTATGGAGATGAAGATGATCAGGGTAATCAGGACTGGCACACACGCAGCTTCACATAGCAACGCCTTGTTGGATATCCCCCCCTATGTGGAAATAATTGACCCTTTCATGGCATTCTGTGTCCCTGGCCTCTCTGGCAGAGAAAGGGCTAGAACAGCGGGGATCAACTCCAGTCCTCAAGGGCCACCAACAGGCCAGGTTTTCAGGATATCCCTGCTTCAGCACAGGGGGCTCAATCAGTCTCAGCATTATAGGATAGAGGAGGCTTTACCTGGCACACGAGCTTTATTCCGTCCCATGATATACATCCTGGGAAATCAACACCGAGAAACTCAGGGAGTTAGCCATTCGGTGGCAAAACTAGGGGCAAAAGCAGGGCAAAAAACAGCATGGGATTCCTTGTCTCTTACAAATCTCCTGCTGTTTTTTGCTTTCCGAGGAAAGAGTCAATTCCCCCCTGAAAGTAACAATTTTTCTTATTTCTGTCCTGTGAAAGATGAATACATATTCTCACACTTTGATCTGCTGAATTCCTGCTGATCCGCTACTAATGCTTATCAATATGACTACTGATGGTTATATTATTACTACACAATCAATAGAAAATATTCTATCAGCTCTGAATTGTGACAAATCGCCTGTAAAGTAAAGTACACTTTATAAGCGAGTCTGCATGTTTTGCTGTTCTGTACGCCCTTCTCGCATGTCCAAACTGTGCAAAAAAGGCTTTTTAAATAAAAGGTTTTTTTTCCGGCTGTGCCAGTCCGAGCAGAATGACCAAAATCGCATTTTTTTGCAAACTCGCTTTATTCTAGTATAGTAGCTCCGAAAACTGCAGAAGGCTAAGGGGCCTGTTCTAGTACAGGAGCCTCGATAACCCACTTATCCAGGTTTTTTAGCAGTTATCGGCCAAATAAAGCTCCAGCTATTCAGAAAGCCTCGATAAGTGGGCGGCGAAAGCGTTGTATCGCCATTTTTGGCTCTCGCCCAAACACGCCGCCGGGTGTGCCGCGATAAGCTCCCAATCGCTAGTTTTGGAAAATCGTACATTTCTAGTAGCTTCCATTAGGTTATCGAGGATCTAGAATGGCGATTTTACCCAAAATTCGTCTCGCCAGAAAAAGTTGGCGTGATGCTGGTGAGAAGGCGGCGAGAGAGGGACTTAGAAAAAAAAATGCATTTTCCTGTATCGGAATGATGCCGGGGGTCTCCGGAGCTGATACACATGAATCCAGCACCGGAGACCCCCGGCATCAATCCGATTCAATAAAAATGCATTTACAGGCAACTTTATTACCGCTAAGGCAATGAAGGGGTTGACTACCAGTGCCATGTTTATTGTGGGTAGGTGGTATTTGGCCCATGGTGGGTGTTTAAGCCTTGCAGGGGGGGTTACGGGTGGAGTCAACCCCTTCATTACCTTAAACACCCACCAAGGTTCAAATACCACCTTCACCAACCCCCGCTACCCACAATAAACATTCAAAAACACAACAACCCACAACCATACTACCCACCTCCTCTACCACCAACAACCCCCCCTAAAATTACTATAATCCACATATGGATAATAGATCATTTGCCCATTCTAAATAAATCATTAGCCAGCCAGCATAAATAAAGTAAATAAAACTTCTACTTACCCCTGCCATGATAAAGGGCGTCCTCATCACCATACTCCAGGTCCATGTCTTCCGTTGGCAGCAAGAATACAAAAAAAAATACAATCTAATGTCCCCTAACCGCTTAATCAACTTAGAAGTTAATAACTGCTATAGTAATTAAGGGGTTAACCCACCCTCCCCCACTACCCAACCAGGAGGCCTATCCACCCACCCCGGGGCCACTATACCCACCCTTTATCCATTGATTGGCACAGTGGTACATCATACCCATATAATATGGGCATGATAAGCTATAGCAGTCAATGGACAACCTATAAAAGAATAAAATAACTTAGGAGTGGCTCAGTGAGTAAAGGCACTGAATGGCACTGAGTTTGAAGCAGGGGACTCCTCTTACATTCAAAAGGTAGTTAAAACCTATAGTTTTTTCCTCTGCAATATTACTAAGATACGCCCATTCCTCTGTTGCTCGACTGCTAAAACTCTGACACCGGCCCTCATTCTCTCCTGTCTCGACTACTGTAACCTCCTGCTGTCCGGCCTCCCTGCCTCTCACCTGTCTCCCCTACAATCTACCCTAAACGCTGCTGCCAGAATCACTCTACTCTTTCCTAGATCTGTCTCCACGTCTCTCCTGCTGAAATCCCTCTCCTGGCTTCCAATCAAGTCCCACATCTCGCACTCAATTCCCCGCCTCACTTTTAAAGCTTTACACTCTTCTGCCCCTCCTTACATCTCAGCCCTAATTTCTTGCTATGCACCATCCTGACTCTAGCACTCTGCTCAAGGATGTCTTCTCTCTACCCCCTTTGTATCTAAAACCCTCTCCCGCCTTAAACCCTTCTCACTGACTGGCCCACACCTCTGGAATGCCCTTCCCTCAATACCCGACTAGCACCCTCTCTATCCACATTTAAGACCCACCTTAAGACACACTTGCTTAAAGAAGCATATGAGTAGCACAGTGGCTAATAATATACACGATACATAAAGCTTGGCCCCCTGCAGACGCACTTACCAGAACGCCCTCCTACTGTCTCTCTACGTTTTTCCTACCAATTAGACTGTAAGCTCTTCGGAGCAGGGACTCCTCTTCTGAAATTTTACTTTTATGTCTGAAGCACTTCTTCCCATGATCTGTTATTTGTTATTTATATGATTGTCACGTGTATTACTGCTGTGACGCGCTATGTAAATAAAGACATAGATAGAAAAAGAACAATGTTCTATGGATCGATGCTACCAATATATGGTTAAAGAATCTCAATATGTATATTATAGCGATGTAGAGCTTGCATGAAGAAAGGATAGTATTTGTATCATAGTGTCTGGTACATTAAGTTCTCTGAGTATGAGAAGGGTAAACGTCAGTGTCCTGGTTGATAATACAGGTAGTGGCTGTTGAATGCAGCCCTTAACTGGTTCTCTTCCGATTTGGACACCCTCCCCAGAGCTTGAAAACCCAGCACAGTAGATAATATTTAAATGTCCAGCACAGTAGCTCAAACTGTAGTCACAGTTGTATGGTAGTAAAGTATCAGTACTCACATTGAGTGACGTCCTTCCTTTTAATATAACAGGCCTTAGATTTCATGTTCATTCACTGATTGTATTATTATAGTTTATTGAGCACCAACATATCCCGCATGGTGGTAATATGGGGGAACGGGAACCCCTTCTTACTGTACCTTCAATGCTCTACACTCACCTGCTCCTCCCTACATATCAGCTCTGATCTCTCGCTCTGCCCGTCTCCTGCGCTCTGCCCATAACTGTCTCTTTTCCATCACTTCCCCTTAAACCCTTTCCCCTCACTGCCCCGTACCTGTGGGACTGCCTCACACTCATACACCCAGCACCTTCTCTCCCTCACTGCCCCGTACCTGTGGGACTGCCTCACACTCATACACCCAGCACCTTCTCTCCCTCACTGCCCCTTACCTGTGGGACTGCCTCACACTCATACACCCAGCACCTTCTCTCCCTCACTGCCCCTTACCTGTGGGACTGCCTCAGACTCATACACCCAGCACCTTCTCTCCCTCACTGCCCCTTACCTGTGGGACTGCCTCACACTCATACACCCAGCACCTTCTCTCCCTCACTGCCCCGTACCTGTGGGACTGCTTCACACTCATACACCCAGCACCTTCTCTCCCTCACTGCCCCTTACCTGTGGGACTGCCTCACACTCATACACCCAGCACCGTCTCTCCCTCACTGCCCCGTACCTGTGGGACTGCCTCACACTCATACGCCCAGCACCTTCTCTCCCTCACTGCCCCGTACCTGTGGGACTGCCTCACACTCATACACCCAGCACCGTCTCTCCCCGCCTTTAATACAAACATTAAAACTTACCTCTAAAATCAAGCACTCCAACAGCCTGCACTCACGGCTACTGTCCCACTCCCACAGTCACTCCTACCCACCCACTGTGGCCAAGCACTGCCACCTACTGCACTTATCCCCTCACCTGCTGTCTCTGTAACTCTCCCATCATACCACTTAGATTGTAAGCTCTCCGGGTCAGGGATTTCCTTTCCTACTGTCTGATCTTGTTTGTTGCACTTATTGTTGATATATTATTGTATACCTATATATTATCTATTTTTATACCTATACAATATAGTATCTATTTTTAGTAAGATAGCAATCACTTAAAATATAATATATGATATATTCAGCACTCAACAGGTTAAGATGTCTTAAATTGTTTTTTTCTCTCATAAGGAATCTTGTGGACAGTTTGGAACTAATAAGATACAATGTTATTGGTATCAAGGACTGTGACGGTGGGGGGTAGCCAGTCTTCATAATAAAGGTGAAGCCCGACTGGTTACCCTTGAATACCGTGGGTCCCTGGTATCTTAGAAGCACGATAAGCCGGGGACACGGTGTGTGATACAAATATTTCCTGTACTGTGATAAACGTGGGATTTCGGGAGTGCGAGCTTCAAGGGAGATATTTGGGTGAAAATGCAGTTAAAACCTGTGTAGGAGGTCGGGGGGATAAGTTACCAGACGTCATGTACTTTTACCTGACGAGCTGGCAGGATCTGCGTATAAGCGAGTGAGTCACATCGGGCTACGTAGTTTTCCCCAGAATCCTGGTTTTCGGTCCCAAGTTCCCAGTCCCATTATCCCCACATGTATTATGTTCCCATAAGTGTAATATGGTTTAAAAGTGTGTATTCATCTCTATCCAGACAGTCCTGGTCACATGGATAGGAGCCGGGATGTCTGCAAAGAGATCGGGGATCAAAGAGGAGAAGGGAAGTCGAGAGGTGTTGAACAGTTTGGTGAGCGGGGAAGGGCGGAGTACTAGGTCCGTAGAATAAGGCCGCGCTTATAGTGCCGGCAACGGCGACGTCGCCCGAAAACAAATGCAACAAAAAAAAAAAAAACGGCAACAATGCGACGGAGCAACGGAGCCGTCGCGAAAACTGGTAGCCTGCAAAATTTGATTTTTTTCAAGGGCTGCCGCCTCATGTGACGGCCCTTGAACCAATCAAATGGCTGGAAACCCGCACCGCCCTGCTAAGTATAAATTTTGCCGGTGGGTACGGGTGACGTCACCCGTCGTGTCGCCGTCAACGGCACTATAGGCACGGCCTAAGGGCTTCCCGCAGGGGAGACATTTGGTCTGAAAGACCTAGTGGAGCCTGCCCAGCGGGAGGCAATGGGCTGGCTGGGGGAACCCGCTGCTCGTAGGCACAGTTCCCATTGGGCAGTTAATATTTCCCACTCGCCCGACTTTTCGAGCCGGCTTGACACACCACCTCCTCTGACATAGCCATCCCGACGATCCCCCATTCTGATTGGCTGGTGGAGTTACGATCTGTTCTCTGATTGGTCGCCAGTCTCCTACCCATGTTAAATGTAGGACAGTGAGGTCTATGTAAGGAGACTGCCCGATCAGAGAACCAGACGATATCAGGCTTGGGTCGGTGAGGTGCGGGCGGGCTTTTCAAAGTTGCTCTGTTGCGAATAGCAGAGCAACCAGCTTCATTTTTATCCGGTGAAGCCGGCCTGGCTGAGACCAAGTTCCAAGTTTGCAGCCAAGTTCCAGCTTTTGCCTTGCTCGCGGTTAGCGGGTTTAGCCAGGTATCTTCCCGGAGGAAGGTACCGTGAAGTTCTGGATGTGGAGCGGACAGGGTAAGCCTTTCCGAAGCAGGCGCCCTGCACCTAGTTATGCTCGTGTCTCCCCCAGACCCCCAGTTAAGTGTGATGTACCTGTATTTTGTGTATCATTGTGTGTCTGCAGGTCTCACCAGAATAAACCTCATTTTATTCCACTACCTTGTCCTGCTTGGTGACTTGATCCCTAAAGGTAAAAAGTGTTAAAAGCACTGGTCTCCTGTGACAAGGACAACTTGAAACCAAGGAGTGTGACGCACATTTTAGTGATAAGACTTGTTTTTGTAAGTTCTTAATGTTCTTAAAATAAGGTACTTGACGGCAGTGACAGAAAACAAGTAGGAAAACAAGTACGTAATTTAGTTGGCAAAAGCGAGTTAGCTGAGACAGTGATTTATATCTCTTTGATGTAAGGGTATAAAAAGTCGCGGTCGTAGGTATAAGACACTGCCTCCTCAGATCTTGCTAGAATCGCTGGGAGAAACAGAGAGGAGAGTCCGGAGCGGCAGCAGGAACGGCAATACAGGTACGGAGTCCCAAGTCCGAATAATGGCTTTAATCTTGCATACGAAATAGACAGATATTGTCCCTCCTACGCGTTTCACGCCGCTTTGTCAAGGAGTAGGGCCTGAATAAACATTTAAAAAGCAGAACCCCCCCCCCCCCCAATCACGGGTGTAATTAATCAAGGTAAAATCAGTTTGACGTGAAGCAACCAATCATAGTCTGCTGGGTGTGACTGCCAGACAGAGCACAGTGCTAAGCTCAGTGGATTCAGTTAACTATGGGTAATCGATTTCTAAGGCACCAATACATTGAAAAAAGTTAAACAATAAAACATATTTAACTGGGATATGACTGATAACACCCAAGTCACGTTTAAGTGTCTAGGATCTTCCTATGGATACTTCGTTCCCACTTGTTGTACCCACTGAGCTTGCAATAGTATAAACAAATAGTGTCTTTTTTGTAAGTAAATTGTTTATTTGTAATCCACATACAGTATTTATAACAGTAAACGTACAATACAACTCAAGAAGCAAAAAAACATATCCACAATTTTACACTCTGCAGTCTATAGTCAGCAATACCCAGACCTAACGTTATCCTAGTCTCAGAACACTGTAAGTAACGGCGCTACAAACTCAGCGTCCCTTCCTTATAATCAATCGTAACATTTCACTGGGCAATACATTGTATAATATAGTATATAAAGTGAGTTATATAGTAGAATACTGAATATACAATAACATATTAACTGACAATAGTAATAATAAATACAATCACAAAACAAACAACATGACATAACTAAAAAATAATAATAATTCAATTAAACAAAAAATAAAATAAAAATTAGAAACAAGTCATAACCCAAATTATCCTTTTTATTCCTACTATGGCCGATGTTTCTCTTTCAACTCTTCTCACCGTGTTCTATTACAAGTGACCCCTGTCCATGGCAGCCAGAGAAGTTACAATGTTAACCGTGTGTCAGTGGTTATATATATAATAGTTGTTCCATCTTCATAACCTCCCATACTCACGACTCCCATTGTCCCATAGTGGCGCCTCCAGCTTTTTCCAGTTAGCAGCGATGGCGCACCTTACTGCATTTAGCAGGTGTATCAATAGAGATTTCCTATTTCTATGCCCTTTGACCCCTTCTCTGTTTAGCGCTATAATACTCGGATCTTTTGGGATTCTAATCTTGGTAATGTTGAAAATCTGCTCCACTATCACATCCCAAAACCGCTCTATTTTCTTACACTCACACCAAATCTGAAGCATTGTTTTCACCGCCTCACATCCTCTCCAGCACTTATTGGAAGTTCCTGGATAGCATTCTTTCCGTTTTTGTGGTGTATAATACCACCTGTACATTATCTTATATGCATTTTCTAAAATATTCGCTGATGTCGAGGAAGAACTGGCATTGCCCCACATCTGTGTCCATTCCAGTGCAGAATACTCCCTCCCAGCTCCTTTTCCCAAGCTACAGTAGTACAAACCCTGGCTTAGATTCAATATTGATTTCCAGTAATGTTCTACAGGCGACTTACAAATTAAATGGGGATATATTGGGGGAATCCTTGATGGAGAAGGATTTAGGAGTGCTTGTAGACAGCAGGCTTAGCAATAGTGCCCAATGTCATGCAGTAGCTGCAAAGGCAAACAAGATCTTATCTTGCATCAAACGGGCAATGGATGGAAGGGAAGTAAACATAATTATGCCCCTTTATAAAGCATTAGTAAGACCACACCTTGAATATGGAGTACAATTTTGGGCACCACTCAATAAAAAAGGGGAAATTAATAAAGGGGGTGGACAATCTAATTTATGAGGAGACGCTAGCTAAGTTAGATATATTTACATTAGAAAAGAAGCGTCTAAGAGGGCATATGATAACTATATACAAATATGTTCGGGGACAATACAAGGAGCTTTCAAAATAACTATTCATCCCAAGTGCAGTACAAAGAACTCAGGGGCATCCCTTAAGGTTGGAGGAAAGGAGATTTCACCAGCAACAAAGGAAAGGGTTCTTTACAGTAAGGGCAGTAACAAGTGGAATTAATTACCCATGGAGACTGTGTTGGCAGATACAATAGATATGTTCATAAAAGGTTGGACATCTTTTTAGAAAGGAAAGGTATACAGGGATATACCAAATAAGTATACATGGGAAGGATGTTGATCCAGGGATTAATCCGATTGCCAATTCTTGGAGTCAGGAAGGAATTTATTTTTCCCCTTATGAGATATCATTGGATGATATGACTCTGGGGTTTTTTGTTTGCCTTCCTCTGGATCAATAAGTAAGTATAGATATAGGATAAAGTATCTGTTGTCTAAATTTAGCATAGGTTGAACTTGATGGACGTACGTCATTTTTCAACCTCATCTAATATGTAACTATGTTACTTCAGACCTAAAGGTGTCGTTACTTCCATCCAGACCCTGGAGAGGAGAGAGAATAAAACCCCCACATGTGAGCACATTCACACGTCTCAGACAAGTCTGCAACCTTATAGATATACTATATATTGTGCTCGCCTGCACCCAGCAAAATCAGCACCCTTTCAAAAGGATTCAACATCCTTAACGTGTTTTAAAAAAAACATTTTGTGTTCATGTAATGTAGAATTTGTATATATTGCCATCTCTCCCCTTCTTTAAATTCAAACCGGTCCTGAAAGTGTTTAAATCATCTAGTCTTTCCCACCCACTTCCGTCAGATCTCCTAGTCTAATTACACCCGCTTGACTCCACTTGTTAAATATTCTGGAATCCAGCCCTGGGGGGGAAATCGGGGTTCCCACATATTGGAGTGATAGGGGAGGGGAACGTGGAGATTCTCTCATCTTTCGATATTTCATCCCATGCACATAGTGCTGGACCGATAGTAGGGTGTTTGTAGAGACCTCTTGGGCGACCTGTCTTCCTGAACCATGGAATTCTTTGGTTTCCATGTTGAAGGGGAGCGCAATCATGAAAGAGAAAACATATATCTGATATCTGTGCGATATGCTTCCAATATTGTGGTGTTGAATCTTCCCAATCCCCAAATGGATGGTACTCAAAATTTTCAGTTAATGTCAATACACATAAAGGTTCCTTTTTTTTTTTTGTAACTTTGATTTTATTGTATTTTTTCCAAACAAGTGATACAAAATACGGTATACATTATATACATTCTTAGTGTTAATCTCCGCTATAAACAGTACCGTATGTCAATTCGTGAGACGTATCCCATTTTTTCGGGCCCTACTTAACCGGGTTGTTCTGGGTGGGCTAGTAATAAAGATAATAACATAATTCACATAATACAAATAATTCAAATTGACAAAAACAAAATCAAAAGAAAAAAAAAGGGGGGGGAGAGGGGGGTAGGAAGGGGTGGGGGGGATAGGGAGGGAGTAAGGGGCGGTGCAGACAAGAGAGGAGCTTGAGCTCGTGCTAGGTCCCTCATCTGCTCCTTGTAAGGCTCTTTGTGGGTTGCGTCCTCTCCGATTTATCACCTCTGTAGGCTTTCTGACTATTTGTCTGCGTAGTCGTCGTGAGCTGAATTTCCACTCCTAAAGGAGAACGCATCTGCATCTATCATAGCCAGATTGTGTTCCTCCAGATTGATATCCGTCTGCGCCAGCCAAGGCGTCCATAATTTTAGATATTTGGTGCCAGTGTCGTTAACTAGACTCGTCAACTTTTCCATCTGGCAGATAAACCACATTCGATTTAAAAGTTTCTTTTTAAAGGATTTCCAAACGATAACCTCAGGACCGAGTGATCAGGGAACACACACGAATGAGTGAATAAAGGACCGAGCATAGTGCAGACTGATATGACACTTTATAATGGTAAGTAAAATGTTCAAATGCACTCACATGGTACTAGAATTATACAAGCTGTTTGATCCAATGATCTACACTGACAGCTATGACCCGGAGTACTCTCTCCCCCCTGCTGTTCAGCTGCATCGGCGTCTCGCGTCTCCGTGCTTCCGGGTGGTGACCTCCCGGATGTTTGAGCGGCAGGCGATTTTCTAAGGCAGCAGACAGCGTGGTGTGCGACATCTACCGCCACATGGACACCCTACGCGTTTCACCTCAAAAGGTTTCTTCAGGAGCATGGAAACCAAAGGATACTACTGCCTGGATTGAGAAAGCAATCCAAATTTGGGTTGAAGCTGTATAACCAATTTGTCTGTATATTCATTTTTTATCATTCCTGAGCCATGGAGCCTTATTTTATTTGTATCTATTTCTTTGCAATAATTATTTTCAATTTCCACCCAGAGTTTCTTTTTAGTACAATGAAATCACTCAAAAAAGGGCATTCACTTGTGTAGCGAGATAATACTTGTTGATTTTTGGCAGACCAAGTCCATCTTGTGATAGTATTGATAGTATTTGTTTTAGTATTGGTCCTTGGCTTTCTAAATTCCCAAATAAATGTATTAATTTTGCTTTGAAGCGTAGCAATATACTGCTTGGAAACTTTCACGGGGATAGTCTGGAACAGATACATAAGCCTCGGCAATATATTCATTTTAATACAATTAACGCTACCTATCAACGAGATAATACAGTACTCTTATTCCAACTTTTGAAATCGTTTTCTATTATTTTTGCTTATACAGTATAATTGGCGTGGAACAGATCTTCTACTTTTGGCGTTATATTTGCACCTAAATATTTTATACTTCTATTCTTCCATTCGAAAAGGGAACTTGGGCCGCCAGCCCTTCTGGAAGACTTATATTTAGAGCCTCTGTCTTTGTTAAATTGATTTTAAAATGTGACTAAATCTACCCAGAACTCTCATTATATTTGGCAACGAAACCAGTGGATTTGTTATTATCAGAAGAATATCAGCCGCATATAATGCGATCTTATGTTGTTTCTCACCTATTTTAACTCCTGCAATGTCTGGATGATTCCTTATTGATTCTGCTAACGGTTCCATTATTATGGCAAAAATAAACGGGGACAAAGGGCATCCCTGTCTTGTGCCATTAAGTATTTTAAATGAGTTTGAGACCTATCCATTTACTTTGAGCTTTGCTGATGGGTTACTACAGTATATAATGCCTTTATATACTGTCTAAACATATCACCCATTCCTATACGTTCCAGCATTTTAAATATAAAATTCCATAGCACTCTATTGAATGCCTTTTCTGCATCTATAGATAATATCATAGCTGGAGTCTGTGTTTTATTGATCTGGTCTAGTATACTGATGTTGCCAAGTCCCCTTGGGCTACTAATTCTCTGGCCCCTCCAGCACTGTAAGTCCCAGTACAGAGTGGGCAGTGTTGGGAGCACCTCCTGCAGGGCCTGGATGTATTGTTATATGTGTGTTACCTAATAAAGTTCAGGAGTAGCCTGGTATTACAAGGGGGGCCTATGACTGACAGGAGGCCGGCTTACAAGCCCCTCCCCTGGGAAGGAGGGGGTTTCCCTAGAGGTTAGAGTACGGGTTCTGGGAGTGAGTTCTGTGCTGCCCTCCCTGCTATGAGGACACAGCAGTAAGTGTCTCCTGGACAGGAGTGGGTTGAGGCCTTGCCCTGTTAGGGGGTAAGGTATGCTGGGGAGGATACTCAGGGCCAAGCCCGGGGTACTGCCTTCAGGGAATGGAGCCTGTAATGCTGTACTGAACCTATTAAACCCCAGTTATACCCTCGCTGGTGTGCTGTCTGGAGTGTGAACAACCTAAGAAGAGTTGCCTATGGAGGTTCATCCTGGCCACATCAGGATCCTCCTGGGCTGGAGGCGCTGCGCTGACCAAAGAACCATCACTGAGAGCCTGTCCCGATGCCTCCCTATACCATCGCGGAGTTCTCAGGCCTTCTGTTTTACCTAACAGGTATGCACCCGCACCAGAATACACCGGTAGCTACATGATCTCACTTAGGGTGGGGAAAAGGTGCTAGATTTAAAATTCGCCATTGTTATCCTTGGCTTCCCTTTTTGGTATAAATCCGGTTTGATCCCCCTTTACCAGGTCCGGTAAATATTCATTAAGTCTCTTCGCTAATATTTTGGTGAGAATTTTGACATCTACATTTATAAGCGATATTGGACGATAGCTTGCACAATTTCATTTGTCCTGGTCTGCTTTAGGGATAACTGTTAAATGAGCTTCTGACATATACTGGGGTAGGTTTCCTGACCTCTCAAAGTGTTAAACATACCCTGGATGTGTACTATAAGGGACTTTGCAAAGGTTTTATAGTATGTACAGTATGTGGTAGTCCATCAGGACTTGGGTAGGTCTTTTATCACTTTTTCTATCTCCTCCCACGTTATAACCATTAGCCCCCTGTAAACAGCTCAGGCTATACCTATCTTCCTTCTACTGTGATAAGTCCTGTTAAGATCAGGCGCCAGTAATCATCAGGGGTTTTCCCCCTTCATAGCCCTAACCTGAGTGGTAGACGCAGGCCTGGACTCTGCTGCAGGCGTGAGCAAGAGGGGAGGCTCTGCTGACACCATGAGGGGAGGGGCTAGCTCTATATTTAGCAGTCAACTCCGGTGAGTTGGGTGTTGTTCTTCTTCTGTGCTTTGGTGCTGTGTTCCTCTCTTTTGATGGTCCTTCGGAAGAGAGAGTAGCTTAGGAAGAGTTCGAGTGAACAGTGATATCAAGAGTGCTCTGCACCCGTAAAGACTGTGTGTGATTTGGAGAGTATAACCCTGGGACCTGAGGGGTTCTTCTATACCGGTCCTGTCCCATTACCCTGGGAGTATAGAAGATTGAGGCGCTGCACCACTAAGAGATCATGGAGGCTATCACCCCAGATGCCCGGTCCTGGCTCCCCCACAACATTGCGGGAAGCTCAGGCCCTCCTGTTCCTCACAGGTACGCACCACACCGCATGTAATCAGCCCCATGTACCCTAGACACCACCGAAGAGTCTGGGGGGGGGGGGAGGGAAGCAGGGTTACATTTGGAGGCGCTGCTGAGATGATATCTATCAGAACAGGACCGGCTTATAGCGAGGCAGAACAGGCAGACTAAGATGCACTCTCCCGGCAGGTGTTTTAAGCAGGTAGCATGAGGCAACTGCGGGGTCAT
This sequence comes from Ascaphus truei, assembly GCF_040206685.1. Classification (NCBI taxonomy): domain Eukaryota; kingdom Metazoa; phylum Chordata; class Amphibia; order Anura; family Ascaphidae; genus Ascaphus; species Ascaphus truei. The sequence goes on from NC_134487.1 coordinate 6,385,667, forward strand.
AGCGGTAACCAATCCGGGGACCATGGCCCAGGGCCCGCGTTACGCAGGGGTGGATAGTTAGAGCTGATCAAGTCCCTTGAGGCGGGTAGCGTGAGGCAACTGGGGGGGTCAGCCTGTTAACCAGCCCAGGGCCCGCTATCGTGGCCAAAAGCAGGAGATGCCCGTACCTAGACAAGAGGTATCTTAACTATCACCCGCACCACAGAGCACTTGTACGTAAATATCGGGAGTACAGTGCATAGGAGGAGAGGAGTTCCGTTGAGCCTGGGGTACCAGCCACCTCAATTTAGTGGGTCACATACAGTATGAAGATGCAGAGTCCACATTTGGAGGGAAAACATGGTCTAGGTACGAGATACCCGTTACACATGGAGAGTAGGGCACAGGCACATTTGGAGGGAGTATCCAAGGTGGCGGCCATCCTTACATGTGCTCCGCAGAGAGGTGAGCTAAAATGGCGGTTCCCGCCGAACCTGGAGCAAGCACGTGAAATTTGCAAAAGAACTGTGAGACAGTTATGGCGGGAAATGTGCAAGAGTCTGGCGCCAAACCCAGATTTCTTGCAGGAGGAGCGGAGTGGCGCGAAAGCCGAAAGACCACATCATGCTGACAAGGAAAAGACCCCGCCTCTGGATTCCACTAGAGGGAGGGAGTCCACCCAGAGGGAGGGAGTCTACAAAGAGCCAATCAGGAAGGTCCTCCCCCGCGAAGGGAGGGACCGGAGACCTGAGCGAGGAGCGTGACTTTTGTCTGGCATTCAAGGAGCAAGGAGCTAGAAAACTGAGTTGTCTTCCCTCTGAACGAACCATGTCAGAGATAAGTACCTCCATTCACCAAGTACCTGGAGGCCTACTGGTCGTGGCAGTAGCGGAGCACGAATATGTTCGGTGCTTGTGTGTGCACTGCTGACTACCCGGCGCGGTACCAAGTACCAAGGCCCGATGTGCTAAATGTGGCACATTTTACTTGTGGCCAACCGAACCGTGGGATTTGTTCGGCACGCCTTGGGGTGCCTCTCCAGGAACTTTGACGGTGGTGGCGGACGACACAGAAAAGACTGCCCTGGGTCCCCGTTATACCATATCGGGAGGAACCAAGGCCCAGCTAGTTATCGAACTAAGCAAGCTGGCCACTCAGACAAGCGCGACCCCAAGGGAGGTACACACACGAGGACATTTTGTACCTATATCCATGGGTTGTATCATTGACGAACCAGGTGACTCCCCAGCGGAGGAACCGATCGTGATTTCTTCGGAGGAGGAGGAGATGGGTGTAACATCGGTGGCGATGCGCCTACCGGCGAAGCACCCCAAAGGCATCAAAAGAGAACAGACAGATTCGGAACCGTATTTGGTATATTTGCCAAATGGAAAAACTAACAAGCCTAGTTAATGATACTGGCGACAACTACTTAAAAGTTTGGGCCCCATGGCTAGCTCAGACAGACATCCCAGGGGTAGAGCGTGACACAATTTGGCTATAATAGTAATAGATGCGTTCTCCTTGGGTGGAGTGGAAATTAAGTTTACAGCTGGATCACCATCCCCACTCATTATTGACTACTTATACGGTCACACGATCTTCTATGAGGTTCTATAGGGTATGAGCCGTCTTAGTAAACTCCTGAAACCACTACATCCTCACCCTATAAGTTCCCTTTCCTCCTTCCACCCCCCTCTTACCTACCTCCTCCCCCTTTTTTTTTTTTTTTTTTTTTATTATATTATTTATATATTTTTTCTTGTTTGTAACAAATATTATTTTACCATGGATACACATCACCTAAAATAAGATCTTTACCTACGCGGCGGAGTAGGGCTCGAAAAGCCGCGTGGGTTCATTAAATATGTTATACCTACATCATTATGTAATATATGCTACCCTGTTTACCATGTATTGGATATGTTTTTCATGTATATCATGTATTTACACACCAATAAAACACAAGTTATAAAAAAAAAAAGAAGAGAACAGACAAGTCCGGGGACCATCCGACGGCGAATGCTGGTGCGGCCGGAGGCCCGTACGAGTCCCACCGCCATGGTGACTCCCAGTGCAACGGAGACCGAGACGATCCTATCGGAGCCCGATGTCATCAAAAAGCAGCGGAGTGGTAAGGAGACCTCACCACCCCCTTACTCCCGCCAGGCACAGACCGCACTCGTGGTGAACGAGAAAGAGAGGCTTGAGGCCTACTTGTTCGATCGTGTACCGGAGGTTCCACCGCCGCCCCCGCCGGTCCTCGACGCACGGCCGGTGCGTGACCCCGGGGCGGATAGGGACTCTGCCGGCGATTCGGAAAACCGCTGTTCCCGTTTCACTGGGGGAAAGAAAAGCCCGGGAGGAGTGTTCTCCTCTCAGAGCATAGACGGCGCCATTGCCCTGGCTATTCTACGGAGTCGAGGCCCCTCCCGAGAGACCCAAAGTATGAGGGGGAGTGCCGCTAAGAAAAAGTTCGTTGGGCGGGGTGTTACCCGTTTGCTGGACAATGTTCTGGACGTTTCTCCAACCCCGGCCCTTAGCCCCCCTGCCCCGGCCACTACCCCTGCCCCGTCATGAGTGGTGCCACCGGGACCTACCAGGGATAAATTATGTAAAAACCCCAAATACTCCAAGGACTTGCGGGATTGGGAGTTGAGTGAGGAAGGGTCTGAGGGGGAGATACCGTATTCAAGTGTTATACCTGTACCTAACCCTGTGCCATTTTCTCCTGCAGCTAAAGGGAGAGACCGAGAGTCTCACACTCCAGTAGAGACTGGGTCTACTAGTACAGTGGTGTCCAAAATGAACCCCACCAGGTATTATAATGCCAAGGGAAGAAGAGATTTCTCGCGATCTACTGATGCGGGTACGTCCGGCGTATCATCACAGGTAGATTCTGATGTAGAACGCACTAGTCAGGCCGCTGAGTACGAGCACCGTGATAAATAGTGGGTGCCTTTGTTCACCGGGTACCACGAAGGGATGGATCGTACGCGATTCTTGTTGATTAAGAACGATGTAGTAGACCATTGGTGGGCGGCTGGGTCTTTCACTCCGCAGGAGATGGGGGATGAGTTAGATCACCGGTTGAGGGAGATCGAACAGAAACGTATTGTACCTCAAGGTACCAGTATATTGTACGACGAAGTAGCCCCCGAGGAGCCATTGTTTTGGGTACTGCCAAGCAGGGCAGGGCACCGCACACTTACCAAGCTAAGTCGAGCTGACCGGGCCATAGTCGCTAGATACCGTCAGTCGCACGGTTATGAATATCCCTACGTGCCGGAGCCCATCATGAGAGAGGTTGAAGATAACCGAGACAGTTGGCTTAGGGAGGCAGTTCAAGAGTATCTACGGACCAATTACGGTCGGGCGGGGTATCACAATGAGGATAAGATTAGTGAGCTAGTGCGTATATGGAGCATCGGTAGGTGTATTTACATGCACGGTGTTACCTACAGGCCTGAGCATGGGCCGGTTCAGTCGTTCGCTGTGACTGTCACTGACCATAACGGACGACGTGTAAGGAAGCCTGATCCAAGGCACTATCTGTAGGGTTCTCCATGTTGGGAGTACCCGGATGTACTTACAATTACTACCTCATTATGCATGTATTATGATTGTTATGTGTGCTGTTTCCCAGGTTGTTCGCCGCAGGATGGTACTGCTAAAGATAGGTCCAAGTGGGGACCATTGGATTCCACCATAGGGAGAGTGTAGCCCCCTGTAAACAGCTCAGGCTATACCGATCTTCCTTCTACTGTGATAAGTCCTGTTAAGATCAGGCGCCAGTAATCATCATGGGTTTTCCCCCTTCATGGCCCTAACCTGAGTGGTAGACACAGGCCTGGACTCTGCTGCAGGCGTGAGCAAGAGGGGAGGCTCTGCTGACACCATGAGGGGAGGGGCTAGCTCTATATTTAGCAGCCAACTCCGGTGAGTTGGGTGTTGTTCTTCTTCTGTGCTTTGGTGCTGTGTTCCTCTCTTTTGATGGTCCTTCGGAAGAGAGAGTAGCTTAGGAAGAGTTCGAGTGAACAGTGATATCGAGAGTCTAGAGTTGCTGAGTATTATGCCGTAAGCCACGAATCCTGCGGAACGGTCCGAGGAGTATCAGGAGGCTGCGGGCTCCCTGGCGCAGAGTGCCGGATGAGAGCGAGAGGAACTGAAACGATCAGCGTCTATAAGTAGAGCTGATAGAATCATAGACTGGTGGACCAATGCCCTCACCCCGCTGCCAGGGGTGATGGGGGGGGGGGAGAATTCAAGACCCACCTCGAGGCTAACCTCGGAGGTGGGCCACGGGGTATTGTCGCCCTAGCTCAGACCATCCTGTCGGAAGAGTGACTTGGAGGGAAGGAGAGGAGGTGAGCGGTGTGTACCTCGTCCTGGCGATTGTATTGCGGCTGCTGGAAGCCTTATCGTTGGGATATCGTTGCTCTGTCAAATAAAGAGACTGTTCTGCACCCGTAAAGACTGTGTGTGATTTGGAGAGTATAACCCTGGGACCCGAGGGGTTCTTCTATACCGGTCCTGTCCCATTACCCTGGGAGTATAGAAGATGGAGGCGCTGCACCACTAAGATATCATGGAGGCTATCACCCCAGAAGCCCAGTCCTGGCTCCCCCACAACACCGCGGGAAGCTCAGGCCCTCCTGTTCCTCACAGGTACGCACCACACCGCATGTAACCAGCCCCATGTGCCCGAGACACCACCGAAGAGTCTGGGGGGGGGGGGGGGGGAGCAGGGTTACAACCGCATCAGGTTTATCGCTCACCTCGGGTGTGATTGTTTTAGTTTGAATATCCTTCAAAAATTTTCTATATCCTCCTCTATATGTCCCCTTTCCTATTTTTTCATGGCTTCTATATTGTATAATTTCTCATCAAACAGTCTAAACTCCTCTTTAATAACTTTTGGGTCCTGCGACACTGCTCCGCCCTGCTTCCGAATGTTGCTGAAATTATATTGGCTCTGCTTCTGCTTTAACTGGTTGGCTAGCAGTCTATCCCTCTAATTACCTTTCTCATAATATTTATGTTTAAGCCAAGTCCGCAACTTTTCTATTTTTTTGAGTTGCTAACAAATTAATTTTTCCTCTAGCTGCTTTTAGTTCCGCTAATATCTCCTTACCTGCGGCCCTCGTATGTTTTGTTTCAAGGTCTTGGATTAATTTGCTTACTTTTATAAGTTCTTTTTCTCTTACTTTTTTCCTGAGGGAGGCTTGCTGAATAAACACTCCCCTTATGACACTTTTATGAGCTTCCCACAATTTTGCCGGTGATATATTCCCTACGTTATTTTCTGCGAAATATAAATAAATAAATATAAATAAATAAGAGCATCCTCATTCACTAATACTACATGACTATTTTTCAATAAGTACTCATTCAATCTCCATGTTCACTCACCTTTCTGTGTAGATCCCCCCCACCCAAATCAATTTCTAAAATGACTGGTGCGTGGTCTGACCACGTAATATTGCCAATATTGACTTTCCGTATTTTACTCACATGAATTTGGTCTATGAAAAGATAGTCTATCCTGGAATCATGTGGGTGTGAGTAATACGTGTAGTCTTTCCCTGAAGGATTTAAAACTCTCCAGGCATGATCCAATATTTTATTTATACATTTTTCCTGTTTTTTGCTCACTTTTGCATATCCTTTGGAGGTGTCTAACACCGGGTTTATTGCAGCGTTAAAATCACCGCCCAGATACACAGCTCCGTCTCTAAATACATGAATTATTGATAATACTTTCTCTAAAAAAATCTGCCTGCCCAACGTTGGTGTCATATACACTGTATGTTTGCTAAAGTGACCTTCTTCCCCTTTATCTTCCCTTTGATCATAATATATCTAACTTCCATATCTTTCTTCATGGTGATATCCTGCAGCATAACATTCCTGCTAAGCAGAATTCCCACCCCGTTTTCTTATCTCTTGATGAGCTATAGAAATTTTGTACAATGTCTTTGTTGACCATTCTCGGTTCTTTATCTCTTTTATGTGTTTCCTGTATAAATATTACATCATTTTTCATCTTTTTTATCTCTTCAAGGGCCCGTCTCCTTTTTACCGGTGAGCTTAGCCCCTTTACATTCAGAGTGCCTATCCTATATGCCATATTTGTTGTGGTGTTTGTGTTCGTAGTGATGGTTAGCCACCAACCTCAGTTTCTTTCTTACGCCAATCTCTACCTTCTTTAGTGTCACCTTATCCTCGGACATCACCTGCCAATTAAGACTTTGGATACTTTCTCTCTGCAACGTTTGGCATGTTATGGAAAAAAAACAATAAAAAATACACACAAACACAAACACATACAAATACAAAATTAACCAAAAATTGGGACCAGTTTCTTGATCCATTTCTCGAGACGTCCCGGCTTATTCTCTCGAAATGGGTGACTCTGCTACTCAGATCGTTAGTAGACAGAGCCACGTGTCTAAAGTGTGGAAATATAAGGGGGAGGCGAGTGTGCAGGCCTGGACAGTCCAGCCATCCCTGTTCCACAAAGGAAAGGGGGGGTGGGGGAGGGAGTGGGGGAAAGGGAAAGGAAGGTGGGGGAGCAAAATCAATCTGCTATCTAATCTCTTTTTTCATTGTGCTTATGTTACATCATTTTTCTCAGCACTCTCTTGTACACGTACATAATTTCCGACCTTATCACTCAAACTTAATGTTGAGGCAACATTTTGCCCTTAGTTTATTCTCTATAATACACCTGTTATAATATCACAGCACTACTATAGAACTCTTTATAAAACCAGTCTAGGAAACACAACCATCCCTTTATTATATCTAACTTTAACCAGGACTAATTAACAACAAGAAAAACCCTTTCTAAACCTTTAAACTGTCAAATATTATTACATCTGGTCTTTTCCTCTTACGAAGGTATCTGTTTTGTGGATTATAGTCACGTCAGCATTTATCTACTGCGTTGCATAATTCACACCTCTAATCTGACAGTCGAACTTAAAAGTGCATAGTCAATAAACTCAGCTATTTCAATAATTGTGTGTATATTTATAATAATGACGCTTCTTCACTCGGTGATCTTTGGTTCATCCTGTGGTTTCCTCCTGTCTCTGTTCTGTTGGCCGCTGCTATCATTGGTATTTCTGCTCTTCTTACTGCCCACGTCCACCCATTGTTATCCTCTCCACTCTGGGTGGAGCCGGAGGGTTCCTGGAGTCGCGGAGCCCTGCAGTTCTTTACTTGTATTAGGCCCTGAAATATTAAGTCTTTCAAAAACATCCACGATAAACAAGACTGCGCCTCCAGCCGGAGTAGGGCCCGCTCTGCCCCACCACTCAGCGTTGTACCTGCTCTACAGCCCAAGGGGAGGTGGGGGATCCGGATCACCGTCGCTCCAGGACGAGTCTGCAGCGAAAAACAAAAACAAAATGGCAGCCGCTTGTTCACTCAAGGCGGCAGGGCCACCAACACTGCCGCGATCTGCCCATTTTCTCCATCCTCTCCCCTAGAGGGAGAGGTGCCGCTGCTCTTCCTCGCCGGTGTCCGGTCTTTCCCGGGCGTCTATGGGGTCGGATGACTCCGCTTTCGTGTCGGCCTCACCAGACCTGTGTCTGCTCCACGTCAAAGGCACACCCCAACAAATAGTATCTTATTCAACTGACATGAGAAAAAGAAAATAAAGTAATTAAAACTTGCACTTACCACTGCCATGATGAAGGGCGTCCTTATCAGCATACTCCATGTCCATGTCGTCCATTGGCAGCAAAGTACAATGTAAAAATACAATCTAATGGCCCCTAACCCCTTAATCCCCTTAGTGATTAGTAACCGCTATATTAATTAAGGGGTTAAACCCCCCACCCCCGCTACCCACCCGGGAGGCCTAACCACCCACCCTGGCACAAATACCCCCACCCTCTAACCATTGATTGGCACAGTGGTACATAATACCCATATAATATGGGCATGATAAGCCACTATAGCAGTCAATGGCCAGCCTATTAATTTTTTTTATCAAGCACAACAATTAAAGAAATTAACAAGCACCTAAACACATTTATTTTTATCCTAATACCAAAACTGTAAAAGAATAAAAATTATGTTATACCAAAATATTAGAATAGAATTAAATAAACACCTAAACAACACAACAAATCAAGAAATAAAACTGCTAACCAACCCTAAAATATAATAAAAACAAGCCATCCAAATACCAAACAATTTAGTGAAAACAACAAACAGAAATAGATAAAATAACAATCAATTCAAAACAAGTATTTGACAAAAAATTCATTGCCTGTCACTGTATTTATCTGTACCCTAAAGGGGCACAGATTAATACATTAGTAGTCAATGGGCAATCAAAAACATAAATAAAAAGAAATAAATACAATAAAAAACCTGAAAAAAGACAGTTACATACATTCAATATTTATCTTACCTTTAGAAGTCTTCACCCGCCGAATCCCGGCGTATCAGGAAGCTCTCGAGCAACAACATCATCCACTGCAATCCGCCTCCATCCTCCATGAAGATCTGCATCAGGGAAACACATCTTCTTTCACCTTCTATCTTCTTCATGCAATTCTTTCCTTCTTTTTTTCTATCTTCTTTTCTTTCAATCCAAACCCCATGTTAAATCCAGCAACGGAAGTTGCCTCGTCGCCTTCTTGACCTAAAATGAGATGAAACAGGCCTTTTATAGGGCCTGTGATGTCACATTTTAGGGTCAGATGGTACAGCTCCAATCCAATTGGACGCTGTATCATGTGACCGGCTTTAAAAAATTTTTTTTTAAGGATGTGACATCATCTCCACAGGAGGTACATCACATCCTTCATACCACATGGCTATCTCACATGGTATTACAGCCAATGGGATTGAGGACAATCCCATTGGTTCCTGTACCATGTGATAGGTTCGATTTGTTAAAAAGATGTGACATCATTGTCACAGGAACTTATGACAAGATATAAAGAACACCAAATATCTGGGTTGAACTGAACGAGGCTTAGATATAATAAAATATATTTATTCCTTAAAAAGGTGAACACAGCAATATAGTACAATTAACAGGCAAGAAGGTAACACTTACTTACGGTTGGGGAATGGAGAAGTATCAGCTTGCAATTCTCCAGCAATCCGGTGAAATTCCAGGTGGAATCAGAAGCACAATTAAAAACTGTAGGGTTGACACAGTTTATATACCTTTGTAACCCTATTCTTAACATTGAATACAGACTATTGGTGAACAATTATCTGTATCCAATCCCTAACGTGGAGACACAGTTTAACCCATGCCCCCTAGCTAATTATCCCATGCGTACTGGGACTCTGAGGGTCTTATTTCTGTAGCCCCATAATTAAATCAGGGGCGACGATCAGTCTGCCAAATGAAGTATCTCGTAGGATCTTCATTGTTTGTAGGTGTAGACATAACACTTACAAACCACTCCAGTTTGATGCTCTCTGCCCTCAGGTCACAATTAGAGTGGCACAGTCTGTTGATTAGTACTTGGTTCCTAGTGTAAACAATCAGGGCAGTTAACTTTTGATCACAGGGCTTATGCTCAATCATCCGGCTGCCCTTCCTGACCTATTTGCATAGCAGATGGAGTCTGCATTTTCAGAGCAGATCCAAAATACCATATCCACTTTAATATTTTCACATATTAATAAGTTCCGTTCTGGGGGGTCCAGTGGGTCGAAATTTGCCAGTCCTTAATGCCTACAGTGACTCTAAATATTAGCCAAATTTCAACTCTGCGAACTCCAGAACCGGAGATACAGAAATGCACTTTAAAACATTAAAATACAGGATTATAATGGAACATGGGAACAGGGGAACATACAGTTTCCTGACATGATAAGGTGTAAGCCACATTCCGGGACCACAGTCCAGTTAACCCCTTGCCTCCCTGGTGAGGTCAGGGGGTGGCCATATGGGGTGCAACCCCTTTAATACCGGGCCAACCCCCCTCTGTCTCCAAACCTCCCCTACTTAATGGGTGTCTATGGCCCACTGGCCCTAACGGGGAGTGGGGCACTGCTGGCACCCTTAACAAACTCAGTCTCAGAGGGATAGTCCTGATGTGAAAGTCCATCAGCATTGCTGTTTTCACTGCCCTTTTTGTGATGAATAGTAAACTCAAACTCTTGCAAGGCCACGCTCCACCTTAGCAACTTGGCATTCTCCCCTGAGGTCCTCTGCAGCCAACTCAGGGGGTTGTGGTCTGTGAGGATCGTGAAAGCCCTTCCATACACATAGGGCTGGAGTTTTTTGAGTGCCCACACAATGGCCAAGCACTCTTTCTCAATGGTGGCATAGGCCACCTCTCTGGGGAGTAGTTTTCAGCTGAAGTACACCACAGGGTGCTCTCTGCCGTCGTCCCCCACTTGGCTCAACACAGCCCCAATGCCATAGTCCGAGGCATCAGTCTGTATAAGGAAATGTTTGGTATAGTTTGGGGCAGCCAGTATGGGGGCCCCAGCAAGCGCAGTTTTCAGTGCCTGGAAAGCAGTTTCACAGGCAGGAGTCCAGGTGATAAGCACAGGCAGTTGCTTCTTAGTCAAATCAGTCAGGGGTTTGGCCACGGCGCTGTACTGTGGGACAAACTTTCTATAGTACCCTACGGTGCCCAAAAATGCCATGACCTGTTTCTTGGTTTTTGGAACAGGCCACTGAACTATGGCTTCCATCTTGGCTGGCTCTGGTTTGAGGTGCCCTCCACCCACCCTGTGCCCTAAGTACAGGACCTCTGCCGTCCCTACCATACACTTAGTGGGTTTCAAGGTAAGCCCAGCCTCCCTGATCCTATCCAGCACCGCAGCTACATGTCCTAAGTGGGAGTCCCAGGAATTACTGAAGATAGCGATGTCATCTAAGTAAGCCCTGGCATAGCTCTGCATCCTTTCCAGTAACCTATTGACCAGGCGTTGGAAGGTAGCCGGGGCATTCTTCATCCCAAATGGCATCACCAAAAACTCATAGAGGCCACTTGGAGTGATGAATGCTGACTTCAACCTAGCCTCCAGGGTCAGTGTGATTTCCAATAGCCTTTGCTCAAATCCATAGTGGTCAGATACCTTGCCCCCGCGAGTTCATCCAGTCACTCATCCATGCGGGGCATGGGGTAGGCATCTGACACCGTCCAAGCGTTGAGCAAGCGGTAGTCCACACAAAACCGGGTGGTCTTGTCCTTCTTAGGGACTAGAACTACCGGGCTTGCCCAAGGACTCTTGGACGGAGTAATTACCCCTAGGGTCAGCATCTCCTCTATCTCCCTTTCCATACTGGTCTTGACCTCTGCTGACACTCTATAAGCGTGCTTATGCAGAGGCTGCAGATCCCCTGTGTGCACTGGGTGTTTTGTGAGATGTATGGTCCCTGGCATGTCAGTGAAGAGGGCCCTAAACTTAGCTAGCATGTCCCTGGCTTCTACCTGCTGCCTAGCACTCAACTGTGCCCCTATCTCTACCTGCTCCACAGTGTTTCCCTGCCTAGCCTCCCCTAGGAGATCAGGCAGAGCATTGCTCGCCGGATCCTCCAGCAGTGGGCTACAAATGGCCATTACTGCTCCCATACTCGGTGCTCTGTATTCTTTCAGCATATTGACGTGATATGTGTTATGCCTCTCAGGCTCTACCTGTACAACGTAGTTGTACCCATTCACCTTTCGGATAACCGGGTACGGTCCCGACCAGGCAGCCATCAACTTGTTCCCCCGTGTGGGTTTGAGAACAAGCATCTGCTGTCCTGGGATGAATTCTCTGCTACGGGCCTGCTGGTCATACCATCGCTTTTGCTTGGTCTGAGCAGCCCTGAGGTGGTCCTGGGCCACCCCCATGAGCATCTGTAACCGGTCTCTGAGATCTACTACATACTGGATCACTGAAGCATCAGTAGCAGTAGTCTCCCCTTCCCATCCCTCACGGAAGAGGTCCAGAGGTCCACGTACCCTGTGTACATATAGTACTGTAACTTCAAGGGGGAGAAGCCTGTAGATTCCTGCAGTACCTCTCGGTATGCAAACAGCAAGTGCTGCAGGTGAATCTCCCAGTCTTTCCCCTCCGCCTCTATAAAGGTCTGAAGCATCTGCTTCAGGGTACCGTTAAACCTCTCACATAATTCGTTTGTCTGGGGTTGGTAAGGGGTAGTGCGCCGGTGCTTTACACCGCATGCATCCCAGAGACAATGTAACAGTTCACTCATGAACTGTGACCCCTGATCGGTTAGGACCTCACTAGGGAAACCTACCCTAGAAAAAATGTTCAGCAAAGCTGCTGCCACTGTCTTGGCATCTATGGTGCCAAGCGCTACTGCCTCAGGGTACCGGGTGGCAAAATCCACCACCGTGAGGATGTAGCGCTTCACTGACCTACTAGGAATCATAAGGGGTCCTACAAGATCCATCGCTATTTTCTGGAAGGGTTCCCCTATTATCGGTAGGGGTTTCAGGGGTGCCTTCACACGGTCGCTCGCCTTACCCACTCGCTGGCAGGCATCACAAGAGCTGCAGAACTTGCCCACATCTTGAGATGCCCCCGGCCACTAGTAACGCTGTAATAACCGGGCTCATGTTCTGTTGACCCCCTGATGTCCCGCTAACGGAATAGAGTGAGCTACCCATAACAGTTGCTGTCGGTACCCCTGGGGCACTACTAGCTGTCGCTTACCGGTCAATCCCTCCTCTATCCCTGGGTTCCCTTCTTCTGTATACAGGAGTCCCTTATACCATAGGCAGTGCTGAGTGCCTTCCCCTGCCTGAGATTCGGAAGCCCGAAGTCTCACGCCGGCTAGGGTAGGGTCTGTCTTCACTGCCTCCCTAAACTGGGCTCCTAATTCTGGCCACCCCCCAGTCATGTCATTGTCTGGAGAATGGGGAAGGGGACAGGGTGAGAGGGAACAGTAAGTCAGCCTGTGGTTGCAACTGATCCTGGCTTACCTCCCTGGGCTCCTTTGCGCCCTCCGCTAACGTTGGTCCCAAAGGCTGGGGGACTGGCGCCGCCGCCATTGCCGCTGTCTGGCTCCGGGTAACCGCCGCCACTGCAGCGGGCTTGGGCACTCATTCGTAGGTGCAGGTCATCGGACCCAGATCGTTGCCAAGAAGAACTTCAGCATCCAAACCGGGTAAAACCCCCACCTCCCGCACACCCTGGCCCTCCCCCCAATCCAAAAAGATCCTGGCCACTTGCAAGAAACGTGGCTCTCCGTAGGCCACAGTGATCTGTATCCCAGGGCCTGGGAGTAATTCCTCTGGCCGGACCATATCAGGTCAGACCAGGGTCACTGCAGCTCCTGAATCCAGCAAGCCGACTGCTTGCCAATCACCGACTGTGACCGGGGTGAGATGTCTGCTCCGGCCGTCCGTCTGTTGCAGGTCGGCGCTGAGATGTCCTCCGCTCCTGGCTGTAGGCACCGATGAAACCGGGACAGGTGTTGCATGGGACGTCTCGCTGGGAGTTGGTTCCATGACCGGTCCGGAGTCTTTGGTGGAAGCCACCCGCATGCGGGCTACCAGCTTCTCAGCTGGGGTGCGTTGCCCCTGATGGGGTCCGCCGGAATGCAGGGGTTCCGGGCAATCTAGTCTGATGTGACCAGGGCGGTTGCAGTTGTAGCACCGGCGCTCATGCCGGAGCTCCCCCTCATTCGGTGGACTGCTGCCCGCAGGCGGCCTCTGAGTCCATTTGGGGGGGATTGGCAGACTTTCTGGCCGCCGCCGCCGCCACCGCCGCCTTGGCTACTGTTTTGGCGGTCATCAGGGCTCGGCTGGCCACATAGTCGTCTGCAAGCCTCGCCGCCTCCTGGTAAGTCTTGGGCTTCTTGTCGTACACCCAAGCCCTCACCGCTGGTGGGCACTGCTGCATGAGCTGCTCCTGAAAGATGAGGTCCAGCAGGCATTGGTAAGTCCGTGCCTCATAACCCTCCACTCAGCGTATCCCGTACAAAGGCATGCGGGTCACGTAGGTAACATAGGACTCCTGGGGCTGCCTCTCTTCCTGCCGGAATTTACCCCAGTAGGCTTCAGAGGTAAAACCGTACTGAAACAATAAAAGTTCTTTCAAGTGGTCATAGTCATCAGCATACTCATCTGGAAACACCATCATCGTCTGCTTAGCCAAGCTGGACAGTAAGGGTTCCAAACGGGCAACCCGATGCTCGAGAAGCACTTTGTACCACCAACACTGTGTCTCAAAGTTCTTTAGAAAACTGTCAATCTGATCAGTACCTTCCATGAACTTGGTGAGACTGTGCTGATCCAGTTTGAGTTCATCGTTGTTGGGTTGGACAGGGGGGCAATAAGCGGGTCTGTTCACTGCCATAGTGATAAACTGCAGCCGCTCCTCCGGTGTTCCTCTGTCTCCCCACACAGTAATCAGTGCCAACATTTCAGGGGTGAACGGACTGGTAGCCGCAGCAACCAGTACCCCTCCTGTTGCACTGCTCCCGGGAGGTGCACTCGTTCCCTCCCCGAGATTCCGCCGCCCCGGCACTGGGTTCCTTCCCTGATCTCTGGGTGGCTGTATAAGGGCAAGCTGAGCCATATCCTGAGGCTCTGCAAGCCAGGCTTCATAGTCACCGATTGCGTCAACCATGTCTGCGACCTCCTGGTTCTCATAGGGCAGTCCATATTCATGGCACTTGTCTTTCAGCTGAGCTCGGGTCCTCATGTTGGATGAGCCTTCAGCCTCGCTCATGGTTCACGGCCGCAGCAGTGAGGTGGTGTAACAACTTGTGTTAACTGTTGCACTACTGTGTGTTCAATATCTTTAGTCCCAGGAACTCGCAATTCCCTTCGAGTTCCCACTATATTACAGGGTCCCGCAGTACACTGTAATACAGGTTAAGTTCAATCCCACCGCTTGCCACCAGTTAATTATAGAGCTTGTCACGGTAACTTATGACAAGATATAACGAACACCAAATATCTGGGTTGAACTGAACGAGGCTTAGATATAATAAAATATATTTATTCCTTAAAAAAGGTGAACACAGCAATATAGTACAATTAACAGGCAAGAAGGTAACACTTACTTAGGGTTGGGGAATGGAGAAGTATCAGCTAGCAATTCTCCAGCAATCCGGTGACATTCCAGGTGGAATCAGAAGCACAACTAAAAACTGTAGGGTTGACACAGTTTATATACCTTTGTAACCCTATTCTTAACATTGAATACAGACTATTGGTGAACAATTATCTGTATCCAATCCCTAACATGGAAACACAGTTTAACCCATGCCCCCCAGCTAGTTAGCCCATGCGTACTAGGACTCTGAGGGTCTTATTTCTGTAGCCCCATAATTAAATCAGGGGCGACGACCAGTCTACCAAATGAAGTATCTGGCAGGAGCTTCATTGTTTGTAGGTGTAGATATACCACTTACAAACTACTCCAGTTTGACGCTTCTCCGCCCTCAGGTAAACAGTTAGAGTGGCAGAGTCTGTTGATTAGTACTTGGTTCCTAGTGTAAACAATCAGGGCAGTTAACTTTTAATCACAGGGCTTATGCTCAATCATCCGGCTGCCCTTCCTGACCTATTAGCATAGCACATGGAGTCTGCATTTTCAGAGCAGATCCAAAATACCATATCCACTTTAATATTTTCACATATTAATAAGTTCCGTTCTGGGGGGCTCAGTGGGTCGAAATTTGCCAGTCCTTAATGCCTACAGTGACTCTAAATATTGGCCAAATTTCAACTCTCTGCAACCTCCAGAACCGGAGATACAGAAATAAACTTTAAAACATTAAAATACAGGATTATAATGGAACATGGGAACAGGGGAACATACAGTTTCCTGACATGACAAGGTGTAAGCCACATTCCTGGACCACGTCCAGTTAACCCCTTGCCTCCCTGGTGAGGTCAGGGGGTGGCCATATGGGGTGCTACCCCTTTAATACCGGGCCAACCCCCCTCTCCCTCTACAATCATCCCTTAAACTTATTTTCAAAAGGTTTTCCTGCCACCTTCTTAGACCACATTATGGCCCCTGTTACCTAAACAGTGCTACCCCAAGAGAAAGCTTCCAGTGTCTTAAAGATATGTATAGGTCTTTTAACACCATTTATATTTAAGGGATCAATCACAGGGCAAAACAAGACAGTGAAATAAAATGAGGTTTATTTTGGATAAATCCTCGGAAATGGGGAATGAGATCTACCTTTCCTAGCTGCAGGGACCAACTTCAAATGCATTTCCCCTGTCTGCTTCTCTGCTTCAGGATATCAGAGTGCTGCACACAGCAGCCACAATGACATGTACCTCCAGCTGGTCACAGTCCAACGCCACACTCCTTCCCAGAGTGTCTCTCCCTCTGATTGTCTCCACACTCCTTCCCAGAGATGGACTTCATCAAACTCCACACTCCTTCCCAGAGGTGGACTTCTGATGGACTGATCAGCAGTGTTCCTTATATACTCCTTTGTGGCTATCCGTTAACATAAGGCAGCCAGCCAAGAGAAATAGTGCCTGGGGTTCAGACCTGATAACTGATTCGTTTAACTAATCCCCTACCTTTGTTCTGATCTATTTCTATGGAGAGCTTCAACTGAGTGAATTACTTAGTCTTTCTCCCTAGAAATGACAGTAACAGTGGAATATCTAAATTACTTTCTTGCATGTTAATGCCATCACCACACAATTGAAACTACTGTACCTAAGCTGGGGGGAATTGCTAACACAGGCATAAATACAGACATAAGGTAAAAGACAGGACAGCTAGTCCAAATCACTTCACAGAAAAATGTTGATTCACTAAACTGGGGGAAGGATTGTCACAGGGAAGACATAATACATGCTTTGAAATGCATTCTTACAGACACAGTGCATTATAAAATCCCTGTTCTTCCCTAGATATTAAAGACATTTGGCTGGATGAAATATTACTAGGACAGCCAAGTTACACTTTTTTTGGAGTAAATAGCTGTGATTTCTCTTTATTAGGTCCCCCAGCTACCCCTACCGTCATAGGCTGCACCTAAGCCTTAGGCCCACTCCCCCCTGTCACTCTATTGAACTGTTTACTGCAGCAAAGGCATAGATTAACCCTAACATTAACCAAATAAGAAGTTGATTTGTTACAAGCTTTCCAACCTCTCTATTACCTTCTTGTTGGTCTGAAGGACCCTGTAAGGTTGGAAAGCTTTTAACAAATTAACTACTTGTTGGTCCAATAAAAGGTATCACACCCATATTTGAGGTGTCTGTTGGGGTTATGTTGCCTCTGTCGCGGCGGCAGGTTGGGCAGTAAATGCAGGGTAACCTTGCCAGATGGGGCTCAGTTATGGCAATGCCTGGTGGAGGTATGGAGGGCTCATTGTGCTTTGAGTACCTTTGGCCCAGCTCACAGCTAACGTGGGTTCAGCTGAACGGCTGGGACTTGGGACGGTCCCAGCTAACGGGCCATGATTTGGGCATCCTTGGCTTTACCTGGGGGCGGAGCGCTCTGGCAGAGTTAGCACTTCCCCTTTCCCGATATATGCATAAAAGCCGCAGCCGTTTTACCTCCAAACCTTTGTGTGTGGGATTTATTTGGGGGGTCGTGGGGGTGGGGGTTAGGAGAACAGCATCACGGGCTCTGAGGTCATGCAGTAAAACTGCTGTAAGTGTTTTAAATAAGAGAGCAGAGGTATATGAACATTATTTGGTACATGAACATTATTTGGTATTTGAACATTACAGGCATACCCCGCATTAACGTACGCATATATACATACATACCCCGCATTAACGTACGCATATATACATACATACCCCGCATTAACGTACGCATATATACATACATACCCCGCATTAACGTACGCATATATACATAGATACCCCGCATTAACGTACGCATATATACATACATACCCCGCATTAACGTACGCATATATACATACATACCCCGCATTAACGTACGCATATATACATACATACCCCGCATTAACGTACGCAAATATACATACATACCCCGCATTAACGTACGCATATATACATACATACCCCGCATTAACGTACGCATATATACATACCCCACATTAACGTACGCATATATACATACATACCCCACATTAACGTACACATATATACAGGCATACCCCGCATTAACGTACGCATATATACATACATACCCCACATTAACGTACGCATATATACATACCCCGCATTAACGTACGCATATATACATACATACCCCGCATTAACGTACGCATATATACATAGATACCCCGCATTAACGTACGCATATATACATACATACACCGCATTAACGTACGCATATATACATACATACCCCGCATTAACGTACGCATATATACATACATACCCCGCATTAACGTACGCATATATACATACATACCCCGCATTAACGTACGCATATATACATACATACCCCGCATTAACGTACGCATATATACATACCCCGTATTAACGTACGCATATATACATACATACCCCGCATTAACGTACGCATATATACATACATACCCCGCATTAACGTACGCATATATACAGGCATACCCCGCATTAACGTACGCATATATACAGGCATACCCCGCATTAACGTACGCATATATACATACCCCGCATTAACGTACGCATATATACATACATACCCCACATTAACGTACGCATATATACATACATACCCCGCATTAACGTACGCAAATATACATACATACCCCGCATTAACGTACGCATATATACATACATACCCCGCATTAACGTACGCATATATACATACCCCACATTAACGTACGCATATATACATACATACCCCACATTAACGTACACATATATACAGGCATACCCCGCATTAACGTACGCATATATACATACATACCCCGCATTAACGTACGCATATATACATACCCCGCATTAACGTACGCATATATACATACATACCCCGCATTAACGTACGCATATATACATAGATACCCCGCATTAACGTACGCATATATACATACATACACCGCATTAACGTACGCATATATACATACATACCCCGCATTAACGTACGCATATATACATACATACCCCGCATTAACGTACGCATATATACATACATACCCCGCATTAACGTACGCATATATACATACATACCCCGCATTAACGTACGCATATATACATACCCCGTATTAACGTACGCATATATACATACATACCCCGCATTAACGTACGCATATATACATACATACCCCGCATTAACGTACGCATATATACAGGCATACCCCGCATTAACGTACGCATATATACAGGCATACCCCGCATTAACGTACGCATATATACATACCCCGCATTAACGTACGCATATATACATACATACCCCACATTAACGTACGCATATATACATACATACCCCGCATTAATGTACGCATATATACAGGCATACCCCGCATTAACGTACGCATATATACATACATACCCTGTATTAACGTACGCATATATACATACATACCCCGCATTAACGTATGCATATATACATACTTACCCCGCATTAACGTACGCATATATACATACATACACAGCATTAATGTACGCATATATACATACATACCCCGCATTAACGTACGCATATATACATACATACCCCACATTAACGTACGCAATGGGACAGGAGCATGTATGTAAAGCGAAAATGTACTTAAAGTGAAGCACTACCTTTTCCCCACTTATTGATGCATGTACTGTACTGCAATCGTTATATACGTGCATAACTGATGTAAATAACACATGTGTAACAGGCTCTCTAGTCTCCCCGCTTGCGCACAGCTTCGGTACAGGTAGAGAGCCGGTATTGCTTTTCAGGGCGTGCTGAACGGCGCATGCGTGAGCGGGCGTTTGCCTATTGGGCGATATGTCCTTACTCGCGAGTGTACTTAAAGTAAGTGTCCTTAAAGCGGGGTATGCCTGTATTTGGTTTTTGAACATTATTTGGTATTTGAACATTATTTCTGAAATGGATCTACAAGCCGCTGATAATAAACACCCGTAAAGCGCCCGTTATCACATAAGGGGTAAGAAAAATAGAAACAAAAAGTTTTATTAAACAACCTATCAATGTGAAAAAGAAATCCAGCCGCTCTTAAATACGTCTAAACATATTCGCGGGTTCGATATCTGAACTTGGTGAACTTTCATTTGAACGTTTGAAATTCGAGCCCAAAACCCGAGAAAAGCTCATGCCTGGACTTGTTTTTTTATTTTTATACACTGGACGATATGTGGCTTATTACGAATGGAAAACACCCGCAAACTGTTTGCGAAAACGTGTTTAAAATGTCACCCAAAAATGACAGCGTTTTTTTTCTTCTGTTTTTCCCCCGAGTTCCGACAAAACCAAAACACAAACATTTTTTTAACCCAAACAGTGAAATTCACCCTTTTTTTTTTAACCTTTTTATATCTTATGAAATATAAACTGTTCCTATTTTTTGGGTTCTAATGAATTCTAATCGTATTTTATCATTTATCTAGATTTAAAAAAAATGTAGACTCCAGAATGTTACATCATATCTGTTTCCCTATAAACAGATACAACATTGAGTGTATACTGTATATGTATATCTCCCTACCGAACAACTGTTTTACCAAACATTACATGATATATTAAAGCTGCAGTTCAGTCTTTTTTTTTATTATTTACTTCAATAGTTTCATGTGGGCAATCTCTACTTACCTAAAGAACTGCATAGCTGCCGGTCAATTCGTTCTCCATGTATTGATCGGCGAAATTTGGTGACATCATTAGAGCTGGCATATGTTTTTCTTCTGCTTCTGTCACTCAGTGGAAGCTCATGAATATTCATGAGCACTCCTGCACTGACATGTGCTAGAGGGAGGGCAGGGCTGACAAAGGGGTGTGCCAGGGCTTGTGACAGGACATGAAGGGGCAGTGCCTTAGCAAATGGCTGTTAAAATAGAATACAAGGATATTGGTCTTTCAAAGTTGTTTTTTTAAAAACAGAAAATGCTAAAAGTATTTTTTCTTACTACAGAACTGATTTATTAAAAAAAACACACATGCAGGATATTGACTGAACTGCAGCTTTAAATGATACAAAATTCAATCACACGTACAGAAACAGAAAGAGAGAGAGAGAGAGACAGAGACAGAGAGAAGGGAGTGAAGAGAGGAGAAAGGAGGAGAGAGAGGAGAGAGAAGAGGGGAGAGAGAGGAGAGAGAAGAGGAGAGAGAGGAGGAGAGAGAGGAGGAGAGAGAAGAGGAGAGAGAGGAGGAGAGAGAGGAGGAGAGAGAGGAGAGTGAGAAAAGGGAGGGGGGAGAGAGAGAGAGGGAAAGGGAAAGTGATAGATACACGTACACAAAGAATGTAAGCATACATAAAGTATATTTATAAAACCACTTATAAATATATAAACTTTTTTAGATTTTTATCTCCATTAAAAAAAAAAAAAAAAAAACCTAGGGCTACAAGCAGAAAATGAATGAATGAATGAAGCCCTCTGGGCTTGTGGAAAGTAAGCGTGGAAATATTCACGTTATACCTCCTTGGGGATAGGGTGAGCAGACAGGGGGGCGGGGGGGGGGGGGGGGTGACAGCAGCATTGCTGTACACTAACCTCTGGGATGAGTAATGTGTGAAGCAATGCTGGCTCTATATAAAGGGAGGGGAAAGATGGGCTACCCTCACACTTCATTCAAACTAAGGCAGGCTTTAAGAGGTAAGACTTGTTTCCTTTACAAAGTGTTATATCAGGACGTCGCCGTATGTTCCCCCTGGCACTGCCAGAGGGCCAGCGTGGCACTGAAAGGGTTACTTGCTGCTCTGTGCCAAATACTCAGTAATACTCAGTAATACTGTGTCTGGTCGCAGGACAAGATAAACCTGCTCATCCCACAGGCAAGAGGTTTTTATTTTAGGGAAAGGTTTAAAGAAAAGTGGGTATTTTAACCCTTCCCATGCCAGAAAGGATAGCAATGTGCACACACGCACATGCACACACACACGCAAACACACACACACACACGCGCACACACATGCACACATACACACCACACACACGTGCCCACACACACTTGCGCACAGACACGTGCGCACACACGCGGCACACACACTCAAGTCCCTTTACCTCCCTGTACCACACACACACAAACATTAGATTGTAAGCTCTGCGGGGCAGGGACTTATTATGCCTGCACAAGTCTATGTGCAGCACTGCGCAGACTGTCAGAAGTGTTTTAATGTGATGTGTATATATGTATACAGTATATGTTAATATACACACATATATAGTGAGATAAATACTATTATACTGCACAGTATGAGAATGGTTCCCCCCTTGTGTCTAAAAATACAACTAATCAGATTAAAACCAGATTTAGATTTAAAGCGACACAGAGAGATTGCTGCCAGATAAGCACCGCGTGCCCCGCGCAGTTTGTGTGCTGGAACTTCCCATATGTAGGATGTCACGATAACTTTGCATCGATCACAACATCGTTTGAATTCCTTTACTGCATTGCCCTCTACCAGCTCTGCCAGGAGACTGTTCCATGCATGTACAACCTCTTTAGTCAGTGACAGACTCCCTGATATTTCCCCTGAGATTCCCACCACCCAGCTCCTTGGAGGGGGGCGAGAAGGATATTACAGACCCCCTAATGCTCTCCCTCGCAGTCTCCCGCGGGAAATTCCATTCCGGACTCCATGCTCAATAAACGGAGCGGATTTCTTGCATGGATTTAGAGCAGGGGTGGGCAACTTCAGCTCTCAAGGGCCACCAACAGGTCAGGTTCAGGATATCCCTGCTTCAGCACAGGTGGCTTAATCAGTGGCTCAGTCTTCAAATAGTTCTCAAGGGCAACCAACAGGTAATGTTTTCAGGATATCCCTGCTTCAGCATAGGTTGTTCAATCAGTGGCTCGGTCTTCAAATAGTCCTCAAGGGCCAACAACAGGTCAGGTTTTCAGGCTATTCCTGCTTCAGCACAGTTGGCTCAATCAGTCCCTGCTTCAGCACAAGTAGCCCAATCAGTCTCTGCTTCAGCACCGGGGTCTCAATCAGTGGTTTAGTCTTCGACTGAGCCATTGATTTAGCCACCTGTGCTGAAGCAGGGATATCCTTAAAACCTGACCTGTTGGTGGTCCTTGAGGACTGGAGTTGCCCACTCCTGAGTTAGAGAAAGGACCCAGTGGTGAAATGCGGTGCAATGCGGTGCAATGCGGTGCAATATGGCGCAATAAGGCGCAATAAGGCGCAATGAGATGCAATGCAGTGCAAAGGTTAAAAAAGAAGAGAGCGATCTGCCTTCTTTTGTTACTGTTATTGATTGCGACCTCGCAGTGCGCTGTGTGCGGGGATTCTAACCTTTCCGCTGTGTGCAGGGATTCTAACCTTTCCGCTGTGTGCGGGGATTCTAACCTTTCCGCTTTGTGTGGGGATTCTAACCTTTCCGCTGTGTGCAGGGATTCTAACCTTTCCGCTGTGTGCGGGGATTCTAACATTTCTGCTGTGTGCAGGGATTCTAACCTTTCCGCTGTGTGTGGAGATTCTAACCTTTCTGCTGTGTGCAGGGATTCTAACCTTTCCGCTGTGTGCAGGGATTCTAACCTTTCCGCTGTGTGCGGGGATTCTAACCTTTCCGCTGTGTGCAGGGATTCTAACATTTCCGCTGTGTGCAGGGATTCTAACCTTTCCGCTGTGTGCGGGGATTCTAACATTTCTGCTGTGTGCAGGGATTCTAACCTTTCCGCTGTGTGCGGGGATTCTAACATTTCTGCTGTGTGCAGGGATTCTAACCTTTCCGCTGTGTGTGGAGATTCTAACCTTTCCGCTGTGATTGCAGCCCCATCTTTTCCCTCGCTGGGGGAGTAATGGGGATTAAATACCCTCGCTGGGGGAGTAATGGGGATTAAATACCCCCTGAAGGGGGATTTTTAAGGATATTTTGCTGCTTTCTGGTCAAAAAACGTCTTTAGTTGCTCCCTCATATCACCCCCACGCCCAATATCACCCCATGCCCAATATCACCCCCATCTCCTATATCACCCCATGCCCTATATCACCCCAACACTCATATCACCCCCACACTTTATATCACCCGCACGCCCAATATCACCCCCCATCCTCCTATATCACCCCCAACCCTCATATCACCCCACCCCCCCTACATCTCCCCAACCCTCATATCACTCCCACCCCCTATAACACCCCCACCCCCTATATTACCCCCAACCCTCATATCACCCCCACCCCTATATCACCTCAACCCTCATATCACCCACACCCCATATATATCCCCCCTATCTCACACCCGCCCTTCATATCACCTCCATGCCCTATATCACCCCCAACACTCATATCACCCCCACCCTCCCCTCACATCACCCCCACACCCTATATCACTCCCACGCCCTATATCACCGCCCCTCGTATCACCCCCATCCTCCTATATCAACCCCACTCCCCCCTATATCACCCCCTTCATATCAGCACCCACCTCCCTATATCCCCCCCTCATATCACCCCCATCCTCCTATATCACTCCACCCCCCCATATCACCCCCCTCATACCAGCACCCACCCCCTATATCACCCCCCTCATATCACCCCCACCCCCCCCTATATCCGCCCCTCATATCACCCCTCACGTGTCCTATATAAAATTGGCACTTCATTTTTCTATTAACCCCTTCACTGTCCGACGCGCTGGCAACGTCTCGCTGTGCAATGCTCTGCGGGCCCGTCACCTGGATGTGGCCTGTGCTAGATAGTATTATAGTACAATAATATTGTGATAGGCTGCAGATGCACTGCAGGGATTAGGACCAACGCTCTTCTGGGAAGGAACCTGTTTTACTATTATTAATTAAATATTGTTCAGTATTACCAATGTTCATTTTTTATTTGAGCAGTGCATTTGTGTTTTATGATAATGTAATATATTATAAGTGTATAATATATATCTCTGCAAAGTGGTCTGTGCTATATACTGTACATAGAAATACATATTTGTGCATGCACAGATAAGAGCACTGGACAAAACATAACATAGGGAGAACCCTCCCCCAAAGAGCTTGCTATCTAATCATAGAGATGCAGATCTCATTTGGTGCACAGCATCCGCTCAATTATATGCTCTATAATACTGCTCTATCATACTGCTCAATCATACGCTCTACCATACTGCTCTATCATACTGCTCAATCATACTGCTCAATCATACACTCTATCATACACTCTATCATACACTCTATCATACACTCTATCATACTGCTCAATTATCCTGCTCTATCATACGCGCTATCATACTACTCTATCATACTGCTCTATCATACGGCTCTATCATACTGTTATTATACGCTCTATTGTACTGCTCTATCATACACTCTATTGAACCATCTCTATCGTACTGCTCTATCATACTGCTCTATCATACGCTCTATCATACTACTCTACCATACTGCCATATCATACTTCTCTATCATATGCTCTATCATACTGCTCTATTGTACCGCTACATCATACTGCTCTATCATACTGCTCTATCATACTGCTCAATCATACCATTACATCCTACACACTTCCATGAAATCATATTGAATCTGTCTCCCATTACACTGCTCAGATCGTCAGCTCTTCTGCCTAAGGGCTCCCATAACCTGCACCCATGTCTTTAGCACTCCCCCTGTACGTACCTATATTTGGCAGTTATCGCTATAGAAGAATAAGGATGATTATTATTTGTACTAATAGACAAAGCGTGAGCAGAATGAGGAAATCGCTGCCCCAGCTATTTGCTTTTTCCCTTATCTTTATGTCTATCTATTGTATATTTAGATCCCTAAGAAGTTATTTAATAAGGTGTCGGCAAAACCCTGGCAAAGCAGCACCAGAATGATCAAAGGAAAGCCTGGAGTCGCTTTCACCGGGATTGTCTGTCTGGTGCTGGTTTTTGCATTGGGTTTGTATACAGGGGACGTCGGCAGATAAACAGGCCCCCTTAGTTTTGCTACATATTCTGTCTTCAGAAATGAGGGGGGTAACGGGGGTGCCAAAAAAATAACCGTGCCACAAAACAGCACCGGATTACCTGTTCATCTGTATACTGTATAAGCATGTGTGGGTGTGGGTGTATACTTGGGCATGTGTGAGTGTGCAAACCTGCGTACATTAGAGTGTCTGTGGTTAAACAATGTATCTGCATCTGTGTCTTCAGTATCAATATGCTGATGTGTGTATACTCTGTGTGTGTCAGTGTATCAGTGTGTATACTCTGTGTGTCAGTGTATATACTCTGTGTGTGTCAGTGTATCAGTGTGTATACTCTGTGTGTGTCAGTGTATCAGTGTGTATACTCTGTGTGTGTCAGTGTATCGGTGTGTATACTCTGTGTGTGTCAGTGTATCAGTGTGTATACTCTGTGTGTCAGTGTATCAATGTGTGTATACTCTGTGTGTCAGTGTATCAATGTGTGTATATTCTGTGTGCGTCAGTGTACCAATGTGTGTACAGTATCTCTGTGTGTCAGTGTATATACTCTGTGTGTGTCAGTGTGTATACTCTGTGTGTGTCAGTGCATCAATGTGTGTATACTCTGTGTGCGTCAGTGCATCAATGTGTGTATACTCTGTGTGCGTCAGTGCATCAATGTGTGTATTCTCTGTGTGTGTCAGTGCATCAATGTGTGTATACTCTGTGTGTCAGTATATATACTCTGTGTGTGTCAGTGTGTATACTCTGTGTGCGTCAGTGGATCAATGTGTGTATACTCTGTGTGTCAGTGCATCAATGTGTGTATACTCTGTGTGCGTCAGTGCAACAATGTGTGTATACTCTGTGTGTCAGTGCATCAATGTGTGTATACTCACAGTGAGCAGCTATTAATGGTACAGGATAACATTAACCCCATCACTGCTAAATGACCCCACTACATGTGTTACTGCCCCTGTGCTTCCCAAATATTTGCCCTGCCGGACTCGTGATTACTTTTTTCTTCCAACATTAGAAACTGTTGTTGAACATACTGTATGCCGTGACGGTCAGTGAGGGTCAGTAAGGGGCCGTGACGGTCAGTGACGGTCAGTCCACGTGTTATTTTTATTCCCAGCTGACGCTTGTTGTGCTGCCGGCAGATATGACGCAATGTTTTGCTGCTGGCAGACATGACGCAATCCCTCGGCTGTTTTCTGTTGTGAAGTAACCCCATACATATATTTTTGTTATGAGGAACCCGTTAGTTACGCTGCCTCTGGGACATTTCTAAGAAACCTTTTACCGGCATCCCATGCAAACAGTATTCCCATAACTGCCCCTACATCGGGGGGTCACAGGGTGAATGTAATAAAGCCTGGGGAATACCCAGTGCAAAAAACAGGACTGGATTTATCAAAGGAAAGCAATGTGATATTTTCCTCTAATAAACCTCGTGCAATTTGCATATTTTTTTTTACCCCAAATGTCGCAGCCTGAAGATTTGAATAAATAACCTCCTATATATCGGCCAAGTCGTGCAATTCTGCGGCAGAACAAACGGCGTCAGATGTATCAAAGAGAAAAAAAAAGGATTGATTTTTGATGGGAGTTCTGCCTTTGATACACATTTTTTGCCCTAGAATTGCACCACTTTTGCCTTGATGCATATTGTCTTATTGTGCTGCGTGTCTAGTGCGCTGTTGTGTCACCACCTTGCGCTGTGGCCCCTCTGGCAGAGGAAGGGTTAAGAGAATCCGGGAGGAGTTCTGGAGAGAACCTTTCATTGTCCGAATGGTTAACATTCCGCAGGATCAGCTCTGCCCCAGGGTCAGATACTGACCGATACTGACCGCCCCCCAGGGTCAGATACTGACCGCCCCCCCCAGGGGAAGATACTAACAGCCACCCCCCCAGGGTCAGATACTGACCGCCCCCCCAGGGGAAGATTCTGACAGCCCCCCCAAGGGGAAGATACTCACAGCCACCCCCCCCAGGGTCAGATACTGACCGCCCCCCCCAGGGTAAGATACTGACAGCCCCCCCTCCCCCGGGGAAGATACTGACAGCCCCCTCCCCCCCAGGGGAAGATACTGACAGCCCCCCCAGAGGAAGATACTGACAGCCCCCCCAGGGTCAGATACTGACAGAACCCCCAGGGTCAGATACTGACCGCCCCCCCAGGGGAAGATACTGACAGCCACCCCCCCCCCCCCAGGGGAAGATACTGACAGCCACCACCCCCCCAGGGGAAGATACTGACCGCCCCCCCAGGGGAAGATACTGACACCCCCCCCCCCCCAGGGGAAGATACTGACAGCCCCCCCAGGGGAAGATACTGACAGCCCCCCCAGGGGAAGATACTGACCGCCCCCCCAGGGGAAGATACTGACACCCCCCCCCCCCCAGGGGAAGATACTGACAGCCCCCCCAGGGGAAGATACTGACAGCCCCCACCCCCCCTAGGGGAAGATACTGACAGCCCCCCCAGGGGAAGATACTGACACCCCCCCCCCCAGGGGAAGATACTGACAGCCCCCCCAGGGGAAGATACTGACCGCCCCCCCAGGGGAAGATACTGACACCCCCCCCCCCAGGGGAAGATACTGACAGCCCCCCCAGGGGAAGATACTGACAGCCCCCCCAAGGGGAAGATACTGACAGCCCCCACCCCCCCCTAGGGGAAGATACTGACAGCCCCCCCAGGGGAAGATACTGACAGCCCCCCCAGGGGAAGATACTGACAGCCCCCCCAGGGGAAGATACTGACAGCCCCCCCAGGGGAAGATACTGACAGCCCCCCCCCCCCTTCCCCTGGGGAACAAACTGTGCTTTCTATGCCAGACTCTGAACTCCAGCAAACCGCAGAAATAAAAAGGCAGGAGAGCCGGAGAGCCGGAGGGCCGGAGGGCAGACATTGCTGCTCACTTCCCGGCACAGGGAAAGAGAGGGAATTGTATGAGTCAGGGCGGCTGGGGAACACGTCTGAGCAGCAGGAGTCAGCGCACTGTGATCCGCCGCCCGGCGGATTCCTGAGTCACTGTGTTATGTATCTCTATACAGAACTCATTCATCACCACACGCGCACGCGCACGCGCACACGCACACGCACACACCACCCCCCCCCCCCCCCCTCTCTCCTGCAGCGTACCCCTCAGTGCGGGGAACACACCTTCTCTCTCCTAAACACCAGGGGATGGTACAGACTCCCAGAGACTACTTTTTGGGGGTGCTTCCTTTCAGGGTTCCCACTCCCCATCCTCCTGCACGGTGCCCTTCACATCTCTATAAATGGTGCCTGCAGTGTCCTGGCGGGGAGCCCAACGTGGTACCTGCCACTGGGGAGTCACTGTTAAGGTGCCCCAGCTGGGGTACACACACACTGCCCCCCGATATTACTGACACAGAGAGGCTCTGTTCTCCTGATAGTAGCCCTAATACTGGGTGACAGTGGGGGCCCTTTCTGGAAGGTCGGTGGAGCTTGTATGGCAATTGGCTAACTGCAACATTTACTTAGAGGTTATGGCTTACTGCAATAAGAATGCACATTAACCCCTTATCTCCCAAATAGTAAGCCCAACAGGCGGGTTACAGACAGACAGACAGACAGATAGTTAATGTACTGTACATAAGTAGATAGATATAGAGACAGATAGATAAAGCCATCCACTGCACTTACTCACCATAAAGGCCAGGCACTACCATCCAGAGCACTTACCATCAAGACCAGGCACTACCATCCAGAGCACTTAATCCCCCATAAAGGCCAGGCACTACCATCCACTGCACTTACCCACCATCAAGGCCAGGCACTGCCATCCGCTGCACTTACCCACCATCAAGGCCAGGCACTGCCATCCACTGCACTTACCCACTATCAAGGCCAGGCACTGCCATCCACTGCACTTACCCACCATCAAGGCCAGGCACTGCCATCCACTGCACATACCCACCATCAAGGCCAGGCACTACCTTCCACTGCACTTACCCACCACCATAGCCAGGCAATGCCATCCACTGCACTTACCCACCATCAAGGCCAGGCACTGCCATCCACTGCACTTACCCACCACCATAGCCAGGCACTACCTTCCACTGCACTTACCCACCACCATAGCCAGGCAATGCCATCCACTGCACTTACCCACCATCAAGGCCAGGCACTGCCATCCACTGCACTTACCCACCACCAAGGCCAGGCGCTGCCATCCACTGCACTTACCCACCATCAAGGTCAGGCCAAACATTCACTTAGA